>NC_080658.1:3102500-3332790 GCF_027579445.1 Ammospiza nelsoni | reverse complement strand
ACCACCTCCAGCGCGCCAGCCACGAACTCCTGCTCCAGATCCCCCGTGCTGGCAAAGTAGCGGCCGTTGTAGAAGACTTTGCGCAGCTGCCACCGGGACACCCGCAGGTCCCCGTGGTCCACCAGCACCTCCAGCCCCACCGGGGACAGGTAATAACCAGCGCCAGCCACGTTGTGGAAAAGAACAAACCAGGTGACCCTGTCCCCAGACTTGAATCCCCGCGGGGCCGTGGTGAGGGTGACCAGGTCGGTGCCGTCGGAGTCGCAGCAGGCGGTGAGGAAGAGCGGCGCCTTCTTCAGCTCGCTGTGGATGAGGGCGTTGATCTGCTTGTACTCCCTGCCCGTGACGGGCCTGCGGTGGTAGGGCAGCCTCCCCCCGTACTTGCGCACCGTCACGTCCCGGTGGTACGCCGGCCCCGGCAGCGGCCCCACCACCAGCTCGGTGATGTTGGGCTCCGGCTGCTGCCCAAAGTACAGCACAGCCAGAGCCTCCCGGGGGGGACGGGCCCCCCCCGAGTCCAGGAACCGCAGCACCTCTGCCTTGGCGGGCACCTGCACGTCCAGCCAGGCGATGCAGTTCTCCGAGGGCTCGGCACGCGACGCCTCCACCAGCGGCACCCCGAGGTGGCCCCGCAGGTACCGCACCACCTGCGACATCTCCTCGGCCGTCAGGTCAGCAAACACCAGGCTCTGGCCGCCCTCTGGGTCCTCCTGCTCTGGGGGAAGGCTCTGGCACGTCCTGGGGCTCCTTTCCCTGGTCAGCAGCACGCAGACCAAAGCGAAGATCGTGGCTAAGGCCAGGCCAAGCAGGATGAGCACGGTTTTGAGGCTCATGCCTGCTGAGGCACTGAGTGCTCTCTCTCAGACTGGCAGGACACGTTTCCAGCTGTGCAATCCTCCCAGCCACTCACTAGAACAAGGGGCTGGGTTTATTTTCCTCCCCTGTTTCCTCAGCAGGGAACAGTCCCTGGAACCGCAGGGAGGGTGCAAGGGGACGTTCTCACACATTGCCAGCATTTGCTGGGAACCATAAAAGGCAACTATGCTCTGCTTCCCTAGAGGGCCATAATTTTAAGTAAACTCAATGTTTGTACATCTGTCCTTCCCCTCAGGTCCCAGATCCTACACTGCAGAGCTTGGAGAGGATGGATGCAGATGTTTAGGGGAAATAAGCACATTCTCACTTCTCCTCTTTCTCTTAACCCCACTGATGCTGGGCGGGCTGTAGAGATAAACCTTCCCTGTGCTAAACACAGCACCCTGTCCCATCCTGGCACAGCTCTGCCATCACTGCTGCTGCCAACATCCCCATGGTCCTGCTGCCAGGAGGGAGGGGACAGCTGTTTGTCACCCTGTGAAGGTGCCCACTGGTCCTGAGTTACAGCTTGGCACAGACAGGGCTGCAAGGAGGGGAACAGGGGCACCAGAGCCCAGCCTGGCAAACAGGCAGTGGCACTGCATCACCAGCTGCCATCAAAGGTGAAACCATTAAAGCCATAAAACCCCTTCCTGCAAGGTCCTGCCTAGATCCCTCCTTTGTGCCCAGCATTGAGGGCCTGAAAGCCAAAACCAGTCCTGGCCATGACCCAACCTCCCCACAGCAGCCACAGGGCTTGGTGCCAGCACCCACATCCATCCGAGCTTGTCCCTCCAGCTGGACATCCCCGTGCCCAGACAACACCCAGAGTCACACTGGGCTGGTTTGTGGGTGCAGGAAAGATGGCAGAGAGCAGCACCACCCCCAGGAGATGCAGCTGTAAGAATGAGACACTTGAGAGCATTGGACCAGCACCATTTTCATTATTTTAACCTGAGAAATGCACTACACAGCACTTGCTTCTACAGCAGAGGAACAGGATTCTCTCCTGGCTTTCCTCTGGCAATAGACTCAAATTCAGGAATTACAGATAACAGATAGACTTCCATCTCACATCGTAGTAGGAAAATCATGTTTCCCTTTTCAAGAGCACTATTTCAAAAGCAATGATAAAATGTGAAGTCACTGGACAACTGAAAATTGAGACAACTTCACTAAAAAGCTGAAAACTGGAGACAGAACAGTCAGCCTGGTGTCTCTGCCCACATCTCCTCACCATCCTGTAGCATTAAATCCTGCTCATATTTGGAAAACCATCAAAAGTGAATGGGGGGAAGTTTGGCAAACAGGAGGCAGTTTTGGGCAAGCAGGCAAGAGGGTTGATTTCACATGCTGTGAAGTCCTGCTCACTGGTGAAAAACACACCATCCTGGGAGTATATAGAGGGGTCCAGGTCATAGTAGTTGTAGGGCCTCAGGAGAAAACCAACGGAGTTTCCCACGGTCACAGTGTTGGGAATATCCTCAGAGTGTGGGATGTGCAGGAAGCCAGCAGTTATCCAGGCTACCAGGTCCTAGGGAAGAGCCACAAGCCCAGGGTTACTTCAGAAGCTGCAGCAGCAGTGGCCAAAATGCACGTGGGGCAGTGGGGAGGGACAGAAGGGAAGGAGGGGGACCCCAATGGGCACCAGCCAGCTGTGCTCCCACACACCCAGCTCCCCTGTCCTGGGAAAGAGCTCCTCCCTTCCCCAAAGACCTGCCACAGAATCACAGAACTTCTAGGTTGGAAGAGACCTTTAAGATCATTGAGTCCAACCCAGCCACAGCCACGGCTGCAGGTATCCACCCAGTGGAAGGACTCTTGCTTTGACCTCCATGGCCTCACAACATTTTCATGATGTTTTGCCAGCATTTCTCCACAGGGAGAGACAAACTTCTGCTCTGCACACACTCTCTGTGTTCTCTGACCAAAGGACCAAGCAGACACACAGAGAAGGGGATGCCCAAACCCACTTTGCTCCCAAAGCTGGGCCCATTGTCCCAGGGGTGGTGCTGGAGTCTCTCTGCTCCTTGGGGCTCCATTGAGCCTTGGCTGGGTGTCACATTGAGCCCAGGGACCTCAGCTCACCTCATTGGTGAGGGTCTCATTGTTGATGAAGTCAGCAAAGGCCACAGTGGGCGTCCAGGGGTCGTTCTGGTTGTAGATGCTGGTGCTGGTGGGCTCCTCCTCCTTCCTCCTGGTGACAGCCAGCTGGTACCTGAGGACAAGAAAAGAGAGGGGAGCAGCCCCCCGAGGCAGGGCAGAGCTAAATCAACTCCTGAAGGCCTGCAGAGCCCAGAATTGTGCTTCCCTGTGCCTCCCATCCAGGCACATCCAGCAATCCTTCCCAGCTGGCAGGGCTGAGGGGCTCTCTGGAACCTGCCCTGCCAGCCAGAGCAGCCTGACCTTGCCCAGCTGATGGCCCTCTCCATGGAGCTGGCCTCAGGGATGTGGTCCCCTGCAGAGCTGGTGATCTGGATCCTGTAGCCACGCTGGTGGCCCCACTTGTTTTTGCTGTTGGCAGCAAAGTAGATGTATCTGGGCATCTTGGAGTGGAGCAGGAAGGCAGCCTGGTCTTCTGTGTCCAGGACTCTCCTGGTGAGCCGTGGCCTCTCTATCTGCTGCTCTGGGCTCCAGGGAGCCTGGGCCATCTCAAACTCCATGTCCTGGGCCATGAGGGAGTTTTTCACCCCTGTGAAGCCAAAACAAAGTCACTGAGGAGAGTCCCCACAGTGCCCTGCTCCCCAAGGACAGCACAGTGCCTGCTCTCCCTGCACCCTGAGCAGCCCAGGAGCAGCTCTGCAGCTCCCCGTGCCATGACAACACCATGTGTGGATCTGTGGCTGGACACTTGTCCAGGCTGGGCAGCACCACTGGGCAGCAGAGACAAGAGGGGACAAGGGATGAGCCTCACCCCAGGGCAGAACAACAGGTTTGCCTCCCATTTTCCTCCCTGTTTGCCTCCACGGCCTAATTAACAAGAGCACGAGCTTTGTTAGTGCTCATCCTGCACCGTGGGGGCCCCTGGAGCAGCCTGGGTGCTGCACACATTGCACATCACAGGCAAGAGCAGTGTTGGGTGCTCTCAGGCCCTGCCACAAAGAAGGGACATGGGCCCAAGGTTTGGAGCAACAGGAGCAATTCAACCTGGGGATGAGGTGGCAAAGAGCATTTGATGGCCAGTGCCTGTGAGTTCTGGCAGAGGGGTTATTGCTCAGAACCTCCTGCCTGTCCCACCATTAAACCCCTCTGTGTTCTGGTCCTTTACCATGTGAGTTCTCAGCTTCCATAAAAACCATTTCAGAGCTGAACTTGTGGCCATCTGTGAAGGTCTGAGCCCCACAGAAGATGATCCAGGCACAGTTGAGCTCTTTTCCTTTCTTTTTCTCACATGAACAAAACTTCTACTGCTCCTGGCAGTATTAACAGTGACAGCCTGATTTCATGTCCCTTCTCCCTGTTCCTGCAGTTCTGCCACCTCCCCACTGCAAGCACACCACCCTGCCCCACAAGTGGGAAGGAAAACCTGTATAACCACCAAGAACATAAAGTTCTTTGAGAAGTATTTGGAGACGACTTTTCCAAAAGCAGAAATAAGATCCAGACCTACCTCCCACGTCCAAGTCCACCTTGTAGTTGACAAAATGGGTGTGTAAGGTGCCCAGGGTGTGCTCCCAAAGCCTATTGCCATATCTCAGGCCATCCCCACGGAGAAAGGAGGAGCTCGGGTACCCCATGGCCTGCACCTTGCCCTCCAGGGCCCCGTTCTGGTAGCAGATGAGTCCCACACGTGGTCGTAGTCGCCCATGGTGGTGATGGAGCGAAGCACCAGAGTGGTGTCACCACCTGAGGCTGAGCATCCCTGCACTTCCAGCACTCACTGTGAGCAGGGGCTGCTCCTGGGCTCCAAACCCTGTGCAAACACCCACGGCCAGACTGTGACTGCACATGGACCTCGCTGGGGGGCTGCAGTGCCTTCACAACTCGGGATTGAGCGTTCCCCCAAGAGAGGAAGGGGAGGGATCTGCAGGAGCTCAGCCCCAGGAGCACCAGCACAGCTGCCCTGCTTTCCATGGGGCAGTGAGACACCGGGAGGATTTCCCCAAGGGAGAAGCAGTGCCAGGAGCAGCAGCAGGCTCTGGAAAGCAGGCTCACTGCGGCTGGGCTCAGACAGGGCCACCTCCCCGTCTGCCCGCCCGTGCCTATGGCAACACACCCCGTGCCAGACGGGAGGCCTCAAGGAAACACAAACATTTTTCAGCTGCTACCTTTCATACTTTCCCTGAGCTGAACACAGAGCTCCCAGAAATTCCCACTGCTTTCCACCCAGTCATCTTGACAGACTGCTTTATGTATTGAAAAATAATTTTGCAATGAAAGAAGAGGTTAGGAGAATAAAGAAGCAGAGTTCTGATGTAGTTATTAGGGATTGTATGGACAAGGAGGCAAACCTCAAAGCATTAGCCTTTTAAGCTAAACAAAGAGGGTTTCCCCCCTCCTTAATGATATGCCTCAGCCAAACCCTAGCCCCTGATTTTTTATCATGCTCACTTCATGACTCGCTTTTTCTTTAATTATCCAACCCAAACTTCAGAACAATGGCAGACATTAAAAGAAGATCCAGACCTACCTCCCACATCCAAGTCCACCTTGTAGTTGACAAAATGGGTGTGTATTGTACCCAGGGTGTGCTCCCAAAGCCTATTGCCATATCTCAGGCCATCCCCATGGAGAAAGGATGAGCTCGGGTACCCCGTGGCCTGCACCTTGCCCTCCAGGGCCCCGTTCTGGTAGAAGATGAAGTCCCACACGTAGTCGTAGTTGCCCACGGTGGCGATGGAGCGAAGCACCAGGGCCGAGTTCACCAGCCCCCCGTAGTAGAGCGACTGCAGGTTGGAGTAGTGGCGCCTCAGAGGCGAGCCCAGGTTCTGCTCAAAGATGCAGAGCGAAGCCTTCCTCTTCTTGGGCCTCAGGCTGTCAGACAGAGAGACTGTGTCCACAAAGGTGGCCAGGTAGGGGCAGTCCACCCCCGGCACCAGGGGCGAGGTGTAGCGCCCCAGGCCGAAGCTGCCGTCCATGTAGCGGGTGGACATCCCCGCCGGGCAGTTGGAGCCGTACACGGACAGCGCCTCCTGCACGCTGATCTCGTAGGCAACCCTCTCCCCCTTGTGTCGGATGTCAAACAGCCGCAGGCCCCTGCTCACGCTCATGCCAAAGGCGAAGCTCCAGCCCTGGAAGAGCACCCGGTTGTTCCTGACTCTGTAGCGGGGACCCTGCGGCTCGAACTGCAGCGGGGACGGCGCGGCCGCGGGCGCTCGAGGCTTCATGGAGGAGAAATCCCCGTCCCTCGGTGCCCTCCTCACCTTCTCCACGCTGACCCGGCCCTGCACGTAGGCACTCTCCAGCTGCACCATGTCCCTGTAGTACTGCCCGTTGTAGAACACCCTGCTCACTGCCCACTGGGAGATGTCCAGGCTGCTGTGGTCCACCAGCACCTCCAGCCCCACGGGGTGCAGAAAGAACCCGCTCACATTCTGGAACAGGACAAACCAGGTGACCCTGTCCCCAGACTGGAACCCACGGGGAGCAGCTGTCACGGTGGCAAGGTTGGCTCCATCATACTCCATGACTTGCTGCATGAAAGCTGGAGCTGAGGGGAACACTTGGCTCTTCAGGAAGCCCCCGATCTGCTTGTACTCCACAGCCAGCGTGGGCCTGCGGTGGTAGGGCAGCCTCCCCCCGTACTTGCGCACCGTCACGTCCCGGTGGTACGCCGGCCCCGGCAGCGGCCCCACCACCAGCTCGGTGATGTTGGGCTCCGGCTGCTGCCCAAAGTACAGCACAGCCAGAGCCTCCCGGGGGGGACGGGCCCCCCCCGAGTCCAGGAACCGCAGCACCTCTGCCTTGGCGGGCACCTGCACGTCCAGCCAGGCGATGCAGTTCTCCGAGGGCTCGGCACGCGACGCCTCCACCAGCGGCACCCCGA
The DNA here is from genome assembly GCF_027579445.1 of Ammospiza nelsoni. Taxonomy (NCBI): domain Eukaryota; kingdom Metazoa; phylum Chordata; class Aves; order Passeriformes; family Passerellidae; genus Ammospiza; species Ammospiza nelsoni. The sequence goes on along the minus strand of NC_080658.1, from coordinate 3,325,949 downwards.
GGTGGCCCCGCAGGTACCGCACCACCTGCGACATCTCCTCGGCCGTCAGGTCAGCAAACACCAGGCTCTGGCCGTCCTCTGGGTCCTCCTGCTCTGGGGGAAGGCTCTGGCACGTCCTGGGGCTCCTTTCCCTGGTCAGCAGCACGCAGACCAAAGCGAAGATCGTGGCTAAGGCCAGGCCAAGCAGGATGAGTACGGGTTTCAAGTTCATTCCTGCGGCTGGTCCAGAAGCATTCAGAGACTTTCAGAGCAGGCCTTCCAGCTCCTGCCTCTGTCAGTGTATGCTGCACTGGATGGATTAGCAGAGAAAGTACAAAAGACTGGGAGAGGCTAGGGGAGGAGATCTGAAACCCTTGGTGACCAGAAAGGGCAGATCTCCTCTCAGCTGCAGCCTCTCCGGTCCTCCTTCACGGCAGTGCCCTGAAAGAACTTGTGGAGATGTAGGGTCAGTGACTCAGACAAGTTCCACATAATTCCGTTGCTTTTTCGGTCTAGCCTGCTTTCCTGAGGCTGCCTGTAAAAACGGAGACTCTGCAGCCAGCCTGAGGTGGCTGTGACCACTGTGAGGCTCTGACAAGCTGGGAATTGTTGCCACACTGTACAATTTCACCTCTTTACAAGTCACCGATTTTCCTTGTTTATCAGGCTGCTTCCTTGTAAACATTCCCCCTGGCAACACCATTCCAAGCTTGGAGTTACTTTTTATTTCATTTTTTTCAGTCTTCCACATGGAAGCCTTTCTGAAAACACATCCTCCTGTGTAGCAGTAGAAAAATTTGGCAGGCATGGAGATGTAGCTCAGGATGAGAATCAGGCACCAAGGTGCTGTGAACAACCAGCTCTTAGAACAGCTCTGAGCCAATGAATCCCCAGCACTGCACTGCCACAGGATCACCCAGCCTTTGTCTCTGCCTCCAATTCAGATAAATTGAGGTGCAGCTTCTTAGAGGTTCCCCCAAGGAGAGAAGGACCCTGAACCTGCCCCTGGCAGCAGCTGAGGGCAGTGCCTGCTGTCAGTGCCCAGGCTGGGCAGCCACATCTGCCCTGTGCCACCCCAAGGCCAATCCCTGCAGCCTCACAGTGCTGCTCACAGCCCTGGCAGAGCAGGAGGACCTGGTGCTCCCTCCTGCCACGCAGCAGATGCTCGGGGTAGACAAGACTCACCAGCCTGGCTCCAGGCCCAGAGCTGGTGCTGAGCAGGACAAGGCATCCAAGAGAACCAAGGCTGGAGATTCAACCCAGTATTTCCACTCCTGCTGCCAGCCTCACCTCACCTCACCCTCGTCTTCTCCTCCTTGCATCAGTTTCCTGATGGGACACAGCACCCACCAGCCCCTGGTTGTTCCTCTGCAGCAGATCCTGCCTGGCTCAGCCCCTCTGTGCTCATCCACCAGGCTGGGAGGCAGAAGGGCCACGTTGCTGTGGGACACACTCCATCATCCTCACCACCCTGGCAGCCTGAGCCTTCCTCAGGGCAGGCTGCAGCTGTGCAGGCCAGGGACACACTCATAGTGTCTGTGCCAGCACACAGGGCTCTGCCTCAGCAGCCAGGAGAGCCTCAGAGCCTCAGCTCTGCTTCATGTGGCCACAGAGCCACTGCTTCATGTGGCCACAGAGCCAGCAAAGGGGCTCACTGCTGTACAGACACAGCAGTGGGCAGGGACAGCACAGGAGAAGAGAGAGAGAAGAGAAGAGAAGAGAAGAGAAGAGAAGAGAAGAGAAGAGAAGAGAAGAGAAGAGAAGAGAAGAGAAGAGAAGAGAAGAGAAGAGAAGAGAAGAGAAGAGAAGAGAAGAGAAGAGAAGAGAAGAGAAGAGAAGAGAAGAGAAGAGAAGAGAAGAGAAGAGAAGAGAAGAGAAGAGAAGAAGAAGAGAAGGAGAAGAGAAAGAGAAGAGAAAGAGAAGAGAAAGAGAAGAGAAAGAGAAGAGAAAGAGAAGAGAAAGAGAAGAGAAAGAGAAGAGAAAGAGAAGAGAAAGAGAAGAGAAAGAGAAGAGAAAGAGAAGAGAAAGAGAAGAGAAAGAGAAGAGAAAGAGAAGAGAAAGAGAAGAGAAAGAGAAGAGAAAGAGAAGAGAAAGAGAAGAGAAAGAGAAGAGAAAGAGAAGAGAAAGAGAAGAGAAAGAGGAGCCATGGCTGCATGAGATACAGCAGCCACAGTGGCAGAAACACCTGCTCTCATCAGCTCCCAGCAGCAGAATCAAATGTCTCTGAGCAACCCCAAACAAGGCAAAGCGGCACTGATTTCCAGTCAGGTTTCAAGGATTACCTGGGGTGAGGCTTGGAAGAAAAATTCCCTTTTGGTTTGGGCCTGGAACATGGTGCCCATTTCACTTGGAGCACAGAGCAGCAGCTCTGCTGTCCTGGGTCAGGTTTGGAGCAGCAGCTCTGCTGTCCTGGGTCAGGTTTGGAGCACAGAGCAGCAGCTCTGCTGTCCTGGGTCAGCTCTAGAGCACAGCCAGGACATCCCTGCTGCCTCCCAGGAACAGGACAAGTGTTCTGCTGCCACACACACCAGCAGAGCCAAGGTGAGACAGTAGCAGAACCCCCATGGCTGCAGGACAAAGCTCAGTGGACCTTTCCTTAAAGAAGCACACAGATTGTTCAGGTTTGGCTTCAGCTCTTGGGTTTGCATCTGCAGCTCCTCAAAGCCATGGCACAGGCTGCAATTACAGAAGGGCCCTTTCCAAGCAGCACAGCAATAGTTTAGGAAAACTCCACAGGCCTTCCTGCCCCACAAATCACAACTCAACCCTGCAGCTGGGCTGAGAGAAATCCAGAAATAGACTGTGGGAACACTCCTGGTTCTCTGCATGTTGGGGGCTTGGAAAGAAAGAGAAACCCTAATCTGTACTGACATCCCCATGGCAAAGCAACCACAGCACACACCCCAGGGCTGCTGGATAAGGATGGAGCTCTCTGCACTGCAGAGCCTGTGCCATGGAGGCCCTGTCTGATAACAGGTTTTTAGTACTGTCTGCTTCTGCTGGACTTTTCCAGCTCTGTTTCAGAACAAATAAAACAACCCTAAATCCACCTTCACCTTGCAGCAGGAATTTGAGGAAGCAGAGTAATTAACTAAGTCTGCAGAGCCAGAACCTGCCTGATGGAAGGCGATGAGGGATCATTGGGGGCCACACACACCATGGAATTGCTCTCCAAAAGGAGCCTGCAGCAGCTCAAAGCTAACCTAGAATTAAAGAAATTGCACGTCTCTGTAACTTGTAACTTGTTTATGACCTGCTCAGCGCACGTACTGCTGCCCACATGCCAGTCCCCATCACTGACCCACATCCCATGGAGAACTCACATCCTCCCCATGGTTTTTTTCAGGCTATTTTGGCTAAACTCATGTTTTATTTTGGCTCGTGGCTGCTTTTAGGCACTGCCCATCTGATATTTGCTAAATTGCCCACACTCCCCAAACACAGCAAGGGAGAGGGGAGTGCTGTTTTTCACGCACACAGAAAGGTAAAGGTGGCAAAAATAGCATCTGAAATTTACTGAAACCCAAACCAGATGCAGACAGGTTTTGGCTTGGGGAAACTCAGAGACAATTAACTGTGACAGCTGGGGAAAGGGCACAGGAGGAAAACCCCAACACTCCTAAACAGAGTCAGGAAAGCAAGGTCTGAGCAAGCCCCAAAGCAGAGCTCAGACTTTAGAAAGCTCCCACTCCCAATGCCTCACCTCAGGGGTCAGCTTATGCAAAGCACCACAGTGGGACCTGCCTGACCCTTCCTGCACTCCAGCTGTGCTGCTGGCAGTGCCTGTGCCTGCCCACAGCTGCTGAGCCATTATTCTCCTCCCCTGCATTCAGCTGGGATGTCTCAAGGACTGGTGAAGCTGCACACTGCAGCTGCTCCCACAGATGAACCTCATTCCCTGCCAGGACAATTGTCCTGCATGCTCCACCCTCCCATAGCTCCCTGGGAGCTCAGATTTTTTTGACTGTGGTGAGGAGGAGCCCTTCGTGCTGCACCACACCAAATCCTGCCAGCAAGTCCTTCCCTTGGGCTCTGCTCCAGCTGCCTTGGCCCCAGTGCCCCCTCCCTGCACGGGCCAGGCACCTGCAGGGCTTTCCCACACTGCAGGAACTTCCCTGCACAAGGGGCTGCTCCTGTTCCTGGGCAGCCAGAGCCCGTCTGGAGCTGCTCCCAGGGCAGTCACAGCCTCTGCTGGGCAGCAACGGGCACAGCCCCAAACAGGCAGCAAACCCTGCACCCTCTGCTGGCTCAGAGGGGCTGCAGCCCTGCAGGACACTCAGGAAAGCTTTGAGTGCCCCTGGAGAGGCCTCTGTGCCCCAGCAGGCAGGGAAGGCAGGAACAGGATGATGCCCAGAAGAGCAGAGGGCACTGTGGCTGGGGCCTCTGCTGGGTACCACACACAGGGAGCAGCCAGGAGCACAAGATGTGTGCCCCACAGAGACATCCAGGACAGCCAAGAGACACCTGCCAAGAAGACAGAGAAGCCCTGGAGCAACTGCAGGCTCAGAGAAACACCACATCTGTTTGAACTGGGACAGCCCAAGGCCCACACTGGGCTGAGATGGGACAGATTCCATCAAACCCAAGCCCATGGGTAAAATCATGCCCAGTGTGAGGCATGCTGATGGAACCTACACAGCAAATTAGTTTATAACAAAGAGGAATGAGGAGAATGAAGGGAAGGAGCAACTGAAGGTGACAAAGGCAGAACCAGAACTGGACACTAAACCTGCATGGCCTAAGAGCCCAGCATCACACACAGGGGGCTGCCTTGAAAGAATTCCAAGTACCTCATTTTAATTTCTTGACATGGTAAAAGTTTACATAGGTTCATCTGGCAAAGAAAGCTGAACAAATTAAAAGGAATCAATACAAAGAAACACAAGGGGAAGTGCTGCTCCCAGACAGCAGCTCAACACAGTTGGTTTGTTACTGAATATTTATTAGCGGGAAGACTAAGAGTTGACTTAACTACAAACAACAACAGAAGAGTCTATAGCAAGGGCCAGCAGCCCCCCACACTCTGGGCAAATCCCTGGGAAACCAGCAAGAGACAACATGGCTCTTAGATGTGGAAGCAGAGAAAATAATTAAACAAACTAAAAACAAAGTAAAAAAAAAAAAAATAAGGGAAGAAAGTTCATTCCATTTGTCACTGTTGTTACAATGAGATTAACACAACTCTTAAGGCTACTGCACAATAAGAATATACAGGTGTAACAGCGAGACCTGGGAAACAGCAAGGTTCCTGAAACAAATGATTTAACCTTCCCTGATTAAGGGACTTAAGTAGAAATACTATAAATAAGAAAATTTTGAAGCCTGCAGCGTTATGGGCCCACTTGCCACACACAAAAACTGACGCAGTACAACCAGTCATTTCCAAGGGGGTTTGTAATGGACCACGAAATGTTCTGGCAGCTCGGAGGAGTCACCAGGCACAGGAGTGTGCCCTTTGCAGGGGAAAGACTGCAAGGTCTGCAAGGTACAGGTGGGTATCAGCCACCCTCACCATCAAGCACCAGCTGTGGCAGCCAGCCTGCCCTGCCCAGGCACCAGGAAGCACTGCCAGGGACAGGGGGACTCAGTCTGATCACATGCACAGAGATATTTTAGGACTTTAGCATCAGATCTCCAGCCCCTCCCTTCCCTCAGCCCAGGCAAAAGCAGCCCATGCTGAAGGGGCAACTGGGATGTACGTGAAGGAACATTGGTTTTAGCCAAGGAAGTGGCTCTAGTCAAATGGCAGAAGCCACCTGAGCTCATGACAGCCAGGACAGCACCAGCTCTAGTTCCAAGCATTTGCCTCACGCTCTGCACTGATCCAGGCAGGAGTGGTGAGGCAGAGACCTGTGGGGCAGGCTGAAAGGGAGTGCAGATGGCTCAGTGGCACCAGAGCACAGCTGCCAAGGGGCAGGGGCCCTGGTCAGTGCAGAGCTGGTGGCAGAGGGGCCTGGCCACAGCCAGCAGTGGGGACAGAGCTGCCCTGCTGTGGCACTGCCAGGCTGCCCTTGTGCTGGGCTCTTTGCCCTGTTCCAGAGACCCCAGAGCAGCCACCAGACAAGAGATGGGACAGGACAAGGGCTTGGTCTATAGTGTTGTTCCCACTCAGGTAGGAAGCAAGGCATGAAGGAATGTCCCTGTCTGGCTGCAGCAGCCTCTGGGGCCTCCAGTGCAGCATGGCCTCTACTACCAGTGACTAGAGGAAGAGGGAGAGCTCCTGAGACCTGAACAAAACCAATCACAAAACTAGGCAAGAATTTCTTTAGAGTTTAACTAAGAATGCAATACTATTTCCAGCCAGTTTCCCATCTCGATAGTCACGTAACAAACCAAGGCAATGACGGTCTTTAGTTGACTGAACAGTTCTCAAGTTCAAACGTTGACACTTAATAGAGGGTCTCAGCATTGCTGCTCCGAGGCCTCTTGATCTTCTCAATGTTTTTAAGGATCATGTCATGCAAAGTGACCTGCAAAAAGGAAGAACAAGACTCAGACAGGAGGCCAACCATCCAGCTTTCACCATAAGCACTGGCTACCACAGCAGCACCACCCTCAAGCATTGTGTGCAACCACACACCTGGTTAAGATAAGCTAAACCTTACAAAACCAGTATATAAAATACCAAAAACATTCATTCAGAAACCCTAGGATTGGCTTGTACTGTATGAAGAGCTGAGGATCAGATTCCCACAGAGGGGGCACCAATATTTTGCATTATGGAAACACCTGCATCTCTGGGAGATGCTGGAGAAACACCTCACTGGAGGCAAAGTGGGAAGCAGGCAGGCCCAGGGGGAAAGGGGAGAGGAGCAGCAGCAGGAGCACAGTGTGGCTGTGTGCTTTCACTCACATATTGATTTCTCAGCTCTGAAATGATGAGGCGCAGACTAATGTACTCCTTCTCGTCGATCTCCGTCACGGTGCGCCGATAATCCTCCTGTGGGGCACACACAGCTCAGCCCAGGCTCCCACAGAGCCCCCCAACCTCAGCTCAATCCTCACAGCATCCCCTCCTCTTCCCCCAGCACCCTCAGCTCAGAAAGGACAGGGACAAAGAGCTCAGAGTCCCAGCATCAACGTGGAAATCTGCACGTGCCCGCTGACTTACCACATGAGGGTACTTGGCTATTTTGGAAACCAACTTTGCTCTTGTGATATAGTATCTGGCAGGGAAAGAGAGAGATTAAAGCTCAGATAAACAGCACCAGAATTATTTTCATGTCCAAGCTGCCTTGCACAACAGCTGGAGGACCCTTCCCAAAACATTCTTTTCCAAGGAGATCCCAAAAAAAATCCCAATAAAGCTATTTTGGAAACCAACTTTGCTCTTGTGATATAGTATCTGGCAGGGAAAGAGAGAGATTAAAGCTCAGATAAATAACCAAGATTACTTTAATATCCAAGCTGCCCTCTAACAACAGCTGGAAGACCTTTCCCAAAAATATTCCTCTTCCAAGGAGATCCCAATAGAGCTATTTTAGAAACCAACTTTGCTCTTGTGATATAGTATCTGGCAGGGAAAGAGAGAGATTAAAGCTCAGATAAACAGCACAAGGATTATTTTCAGGTCCAAGCTACCCTCTAAGAACAGCTGGAGGACCTTTCCCAAAATCATTCCTCTTCCAAGGACATCCCCAAAGAAGAAGTCTGTTCTTGCATGCCCACCTAGAAATCTGGTCCAGGTAAGATGCTGCCTCACTCTCCACAGTCCTAAGCTCAGCAACTGTTTCTTCCTGCAGGGGAGACAAGGAAAGTTAGCTCCTGTAGGCTGCAGCTGGCCTTCAGGGCTCAGGAAGCACTGTCTGTTTCAGCAGCACCACATCAAGTTCAGGTTTGGGTTTTAAAATCTAAGCCAACCCCATGATTGCAGCTGCTGGACATCATGAACTGAAAAATTCAGAGGAACATCAGAGATCCAAGCCCCTGGAGCACAGAGCAGTGCCTTACCTGAATAGAAACACCAAAGTTGTTCCCATCCTCTATCCTGGGAATGAGAAGCTGCACCCACATTTTGACCTGCAGTGGAGAGATCACAGCACTGACCAAAGCCAACAGCTGCACAAAGATTTCTCTCAGCAATGTCAGGAGGAGCTCCCAGGACCCTCCCTTTGCAACAGAGCTCATGATCAGCTGCTGCAGGGCCCTTATGAACCTGTAACACTTCCAGGATCACCTCCCACATGGCTGGGATGCCATGCCAGCCAGCACAGGCCCAGCTTCCCATGGAAAGCTCTCCTCACCATGCCACAGGAGTCTGTGCTGGGCAAAAGAAGGGCAAGGCAAAGCCTCATGAGGACTGATATCAGACATCCTTCTCCTTCAGGTGAAGCACAGAGCTCCCCAGGCCCCTGCCAGACAGGACAAAGCCCTGCCTTTCCTCATCTGCAGCACAGAGGGACCTGCTCCTCCCACAGCTCCACCTCTGCAGGAGTAACACCACCCCCCTGCCTCCCCCTGCTCCAGGCTCACCGTATTGCACTTCTCAATGAGCAGCCTGATCTCTGGTTTCACTTTCTCTATGATGTCCACCAGCTGCTGGTTGCTCTTCAGCATCCCATTGGGCATCACAAACACTTTGGTACCTGTGGCACAGACAAACCCTCAGTGTCAGGGGCTCACAGGAGCAGCTGCACCAGGGATGGGCTGAGGGGACACCTGAGCCTCACTCAGCTCCCAGCAAGGCCAGAAAGGGGCTGAGCCAGGCTGTGGCCACCTGTGGGGAAGGGGAAAGGGACATGGCACAAGCAGTGACCACAAGGGGAGGAAAGGAGAGAACACAGAGCAGGATGAGATTGAAGAGCTCGAGGATGCTGAGCACAAAGAGTTTTCCTGGTGCACAAGAAGTTTCAGTCTCAGCTTAATGCAAAGCCTGGAATGTTCTTCCAGACAAAGAGAGGAACTGCACAGATCCTCAGAACCAGGAGATAGCTGCCTCTGTCAGCAGGCCCAGACCCAGCCAAGCACTACTTTTGTCTATCAGAGAAGTACTAATTATGCTTCTAGGAGCTGGAAGCTGACTCCTCCACATCAAAACATCTGTAGGTCAGGCACTGGGCTGCTTGAGCAGCAGCTGCTGTCAAGGCAGGGCAGGTGGGGCTTGCACAATCTGCATCTCCAAAGCTCAGGGAGTAGGCAGCAATACAGGGGACTTGGGGAGTCTCTTACCCTGAAAGGTCTCGTCGTGGTCTTCCAGCTTCCTCTTTTTCATATTTGGCTAAAATATATAAAATGTTTTACTCACTAACTAGTTGTAAGCTGTAGAATGTTGCAAAGGAAAACAAAAAAAAAAAGGAAAACTTAGAGCTCTGCCACGTTCCTGGTTTCTAAACACTCTTCCTTAAATCCCAGGAAGAGCTGCAGAGCTGTGTTACCTCCAGGCTTGAGAGATCAATCTCCAACAGCCTCTGGGCCAAGGCCTGGTGTTAAATAAGAATATCCCACCCCAGCAGAGAGCAAACCATGCAGTTTGAACGGGAGCTGGGAGCACAGGCAGCACAGTAACCTTACCCCATCCAGTCCATCGTGGCTGTTGGTGAGAAGAATTGGGTCAGGCACTGGGAGGTTCATGTCCGAATGGATCTGAGTCAGATCATGAATATTCAGGATGGGTTCCTGCAAAGTAAAGCAGAGTTGTTACCTGATCACGAGCTAACAAATTCTGCCACACCAAACACAACAACAGAAAAGATTCAGGCCTCCTTCTTGTCCAAAATTAGGATGAATGAAGATAAAGAGCCTGGAAATAGACTGTGGACCCCCCACACCCTGAGTGCCAGGCCATGGTGTCCCTGTGAGAGCCCAGCACTGCCAGGGACAGCCCAGTGGGGAGGAAAATAAATGTGAGACATCACACAAAGCAAACTGCACAAGGCAGCACCCCTCCAGAGCCAACAGCACTGCAGCTGCTGCCTCGTGTCCCTGCAGCAAGGTGAGATGCTCAGAAAACAGCCCTGGAGAGACCTGCCACAGGACTTTCAAAATGTAGCTGCAGGTGGAAAAGGATGCAGAGCACAAGGCACACCCTACCTTAAGGAATCCATCGAGTTCTAACAGCTTCTTTGGGAAAAAGTTTGCTACGAGGTCCTCAGCCTGAGAGAGAAAGGAAGAACAAACAGTGATGTGGGAGAAGCCACGTGGCTCCCACCAGCAGGCAAGAACAGCAGGGAAATCATCTGTGCACAAGCAGGAAACAAAGAGAACCCAGTGCTTCCTGCTGCCAACACTACACAAAGCCCAGGTGGGATTTAGGAGTTTAGGAGGTTCACAGCGGTGCTGAGGGCATCAGCTGGGTGCTGCCGAGCTTCCAGGGCAGGCTCAGCCCACGGCCGAGTGTGTCACAAAGATAAGGGCAAAAAAGAAAACGCCATTGCTGCTGGGCCCGTGGCACTCACCTCACTCGTGATCCGCTCCCTGAAGGAGTCAACCTAGAGAAGCAAACAGGGACAGTCAGGGTGGCTCCGAACAGCCGGGGCGGCCGCGCTGAGCCCCGCACGACCCTCCCGGCTCGGCTCCCGCTCTCCCGGGGGACCGGGAGGAGCCCGCCAGCACCGAGCGGGGCTGCCCGGGGCGGCTCCATCCGCCCCCCATGACCCCGGGCGCTGCGGGGAGCCGGGAACCGGGAGGGAAGATGCTCGGATCCTCCGGGCCGCCCCCCGGGGCAGCCGGGCCCGGCTCGGGGGCGGCCGCAGCCCAGCCCCGGCCGCATCCCCGCCCCCCGGCGCTGCAGGGCCGGGCGGGGGTGGAGACACCGGGGGCTCGTCGGGGCGGGCGGGCCGGGCTGGAACGGCCCGGAGGCGCCGTGGGGCGGCCCCAAGCCCGCCCCGCCCCGGGCCGGCGGCGGCAGAGCTCGGTGCGGGCCGGCGGGGCGGAGGCGGCGGCCGAGCGGGGCCGGAGCGGGGCCGGAGCGGGGCGGGGCGAGCGGCGGGGCCGGGGCGCACCTTGAGCTTCACCTCCGGGTCCACCTTGAGCAGCGAGGCCATGGCGGGTCCGGTCTCGGGGCCGCTCCGCTTCCCCGGGGCCCACACCGGAAATGACCTCACGCCGCGCGCCCGCCAATGCCGCGCGCGCCCGCCGCCCGCGTGACCGGCCCCTGCCGCGCACGCGCGCCGCCGCGTCCCGGCCGCTCCAGCGCCGCCCGGGGCGGGGACACCGAAAATGGCGGCGCCGGGACCGCGCCCCCGCCTGCGTCACGTCCGGCGCGCGGCGATGGCGGGGCGCGCGCGGGCGGCGCGATGGAGGCAGCGCGGGCGGGCGGCGGCGGCACCGGCGGCACCGCGCACGTCAGCTTCGTGTGCCAGCGCTGCTGCCAGCCGCTCAAGCTCGACACCTCCTTCAAGGTGCTCGACCGCCTCACCATCCAGGAGCTCACCGGTACCGGGCGCCGTGGGGTGGGGTGGGCGGCCGGGGCTCGGGCCTAGGCCTGGGCCTGGCTGACGCCGTCTCTCCCACAGCCCCGCTGGTGAGCGCCGCCCCGGCCAGGCCCGGGGACCTGCACGAAGAGGAGAGCGCCCTCACGGAGGTACGGCGGGGCCGGCGGCGGGGAGCGGCGGCAGCGGCAGCTCCCCCGGGCCTGCCGGTAACGGGGTTTCCTTGCCTCCAGGAAGCTTTCGTGGAGAACCGGCAGGATGGCGTGTCCAGGAGGTTCATCCCGCCTGCCAGGTACAGCCACGACCCTGCCAGCTGGGAGCCTGGGGCAGCCCCTCAGAAATGTCCCCTCACGGGGCTGGGTCACACTGAACAGCTCCTGTGAGCCGCCAGAGCTTCCCCTGCAGGATCCCCCTGGCTGGGTCACACTGAACAGCTCCTGTGAGCCCCCAGAGCTTCCCCTGTAGGATCCCCGTGGTTCAGTCACAAATAGCTCCCGTGAGCCCCCAGAGCTTCCCCTGCAGGATCCCCCTGGCCCTCGGACTCCTTTTCAGTTTGAACACAGAGCTGCACCATCCTTGTTGCACTGTGGGTCAGCACAAACCCAGCTGAGCCCCCAAAACACGGGTTGCCCCGTCCTCCTGCTCTCCCTTTGCCCTGAGCTAGCCCCAGGTTGTGGTTTGGTGCTGGAGCTGCCTCCCCTCAGCACTTACAACATGTTCTTTCCAAGAATGATGTCAACAGAAAGTGCCAACAGCTTCACGCTGATCGGAGAGGCCTCGGATGGCGGCACCATGGAAAACCTCAGCAGGAGACTGAAGGCAAGTGGGTCACGAGCTGGCAGACTCAGATCCTTGGGAATGGAGCTTCAGTTTTTCCTGATGCTCTGCAAAACTAAACTGCAAAGTTTCCCATAGCATTTGTCCTCCAGGGGCTTGGTTGTGGAGTAGTTGAGCAGAGATAGGTTATTTTTATCAATATTTGGCCTGCAAAGAAGATTCTGCTAATTGAAGCTGCTGAGAAGCAGCAGGCAGCTGCCTGAGGTTTCACTTGCATTGATGTGAGCCCTTCCTCCAGGTCACTGGAGACCTCTTTGACATCATGTCTGGGCAGACAGACGTGGATCACCCCCTGTGTGAGGAATGCACAGACACTCTGCTGGACCAGCTGGACACACAGCTCAACATCACAGAGAACGAGTGCCAGAACTACAAGTGAGTGATGCAGAGGTGACAGAGCTGCTGTGGCTTGAGGCACAATCAGTGTGGATGATTTATTAAAAACATGGATGTTGATCTGGTACTGATATCCCAGTGTGATGGACAAAAACTCTCTAACAGAGTTAGAAAGTCTATGTTTATTTTGAGATAACTCCCAAATACACACCACAATTTACAGGTGATTACAGAGCCCTTTTATCTATACAAATATTGAATACCCAAAATACAAATACATATTCATAACTTAGGTACATCCCAGTCCCTGCTCTGTATGGTAATTAGTTCAAAAGCTAATAAGCATGGTAATTAGTTCAAAAGCTATTAAGCATGAGTAGTTTGTTCCTTGAAATGGGTCAGGAGTCCCAGAGTGAGGAAGTAAATGAAGTCTTCCTCATTCTGACCTTTCTACCTTTTCAATGCAAATATGACAAATGAACCTTGGTAGAGCTCCCATTCCTCATCTTCAGGTGGTTTCAGAACAGAGGAGGCCCAAAATTGTCTTATGTTCCTAAAAACAATTGTCTTATGTTCTTAACAGCTATTTATCAGTTTCTATATTCTTCATTATAAACCCAGCTAAACAAACATTGTACTGACAGGAAATCGTTTATTAGTTAACTACTAACTCTTTGCTTCATCAAGGCCTACCCATTTATTTTAATTAACTCCAATAAAACTTATCTCTAACTAAAATCTTAGCTCCTCTAAAATCTCTAAATTCCTTAAAGTTTATGTCTCATGGAGAGCTCAGGATTGCCAAGAGCTGCAGGGGCTGCCAGTGCAGGACTTCCCAGGATACCTGTCCTGGCAATCCTGTTCTTCTCCTCTAGGAGATGCCTGGAGATTCTGGAGCAGATGAACGAGGATGACAAAGAGAAGCTGCAGACAGAGCTGAAGGAGCTGGCACTGGAGGAGGAGCGGCTGATCCAGGAGCTGGAGGATGTGGAGAAGAACCGCAAGATTGTGGCTGAGGACTTTGAGAAAGTCAGGGCAGAGGCTGAGCGGCTGGAGCAGGAGGAGGCTCAGTGAGTGGCAGGGCTTGGAGGCAAAAAATAAATGAGAAATTTGTAAATGTGCCCAAATGCCAGTGGTTCGCTCTGTGCACAAAAAGAGAGACCAAACTGGCCTGCAGAGCTGTCACTCTGAGGTAGAAGCCAGCCCTCAGCACTTCTTGTCCTGTTTGTGCTCAAAGGTACCAGAAGGAATACTGTGAGTTCAAGAGGCAGCAGCTGGAGCTGGATGATGAGCTGAAGAGTGTGGACAACCAAATGCGCTATGCCCAGATGCAGCTGGACAAGCTAAAGAAAACCAACGTGTTCAATGCTACCTTTCACATCTGGTAATGTGGACATTGGGATATTATACCCATTTTCTTGGAATCTGCAGTGTGAAGGTTTTGAAGGCACTGCATTTGATAGGAAAGGTGCAAGCCAGCTCACAGTTACCTCCCAGCAAAGCAGTGAGTGCCACCTGTCAGGAGTGGCAGCTGAGGAAAGTGTGCCAGGCTGTGGGAGTGGGAAATGGCTCCTTTGTAACACTTTGGCAACCCCTGTGCCAGCCAGCAGTGACACTGGCATTGGGGATCACAGAGCAGGCAGCTTGGAGAGGCTGGCTGGGGGTTTTTGTTGTGCTTTTGTGACAAAAAGACAGCAAGTGTTTGGTGTTTACATACACTTGTTAAGAATAGCCCCAAACCCTCCTTGTGCTTGGCTGGCACTGTGTGTGCTGTGCTCTTAGGACACAGCCCCTATTTGGTTATCAGGCCATGAGCTTTTCCCAGCCTAGCACATTTATTTATAATTCTCCTTATCACAGGCACAGTGGGCAGTTTGGCACAATAAATAACTTCAGGCTTGGCCGCCTCCCCAGCGTTCCTGTGGAGTGGAACGAGATCAACGCTGCCTGGGGGCAGACTGTGCTGCTGCTGCATGCCCTGGCCAACAAAATGGGCCTGAAGTTCCAGAGGTACCTGCAAAACCACCCACAGGTCATTCATGGCCCAGAGGAGGACAGGCAGACTCAGGTGCCTGTGAATTCTGTGAATTCTGTCTCCTTTTTTTCAGATACCGCCTTGTCCCCTACGGCAACCACTCCTATTTGGAGTCCCTCACAGACAAATCCAAGGTAAGGGATCCTGTACAAAGCATGGGACATTGATCTTGAGTGCCAGAGCCCTGGTCACACTGGGGGTGCAGGAAAAGCTTGGTCTCTATGGATTTGGAGTCCAGCAAAGCTGGCTGCCCCAGCTCCTCCAGCATGGTGATATCTCACATCCTGTATGAAGCCACTGGTGCTGCCAGCCAGCAGTAGAACTGTTGAATGACACACCTGGCCAGAGGCAGAGGCATGTTTTGGGGTGATTGGCAGGTAGATTGCATGATTTGGGGTTGCTGGAAGTCAGGAAAATATGCGTGCACATGGTAGGGACTTGCACAAAACCAAGTCACTTGCCCTGTGCCACAAGCCATTTCTCAGCATCCCATGACAAATTTAAGCATCACATGAGGTTAAAAAGCTGCAGTGACCATATCAAAACAAGTGCTTGGTGTTCCTGATACAAATATCTTTTCCAGGAGCTTCCCCTGTACTGCTCTGGAGGCTTGAGGTTCTTCTGGGACAATAAGTTTGATCATGCCATGGTGGCATTCCTGGACTGTGTGCAGCAGTTCAAAGAGGAAGTGGAGAAAGGTGAAACTCGGTTTTGTTTGCCTTACAGGTGAGTGTTGCCACAAAATGTCAAATTCAGCCCCGTGTGCTCTTCCTAGCATTGTTTCAGCCCTGATTTTTCAGAAATCATCTGCAATTCTTTATGATGTGTTTGATAGTTTCATTGAAACTTAAAAGCCAGCCCCTTGGGTGGAGTCCTGAGGCTTGCTCAGATCTCTTTAAAAACAGAATAGTGTTATTGTCAGATTTAAAATGTAGTGCTTGGTGTCATACTGAGGTTAAATGCTTGCAGTAGGAATACACTAATTAAAGCTTGTGTGTGATACAGGATGGACGTGGACAAAGGAAAGATTGAAGACACAGGTGGCAGTGGTGGCTCTTATTCAATTAAAACACAATTTAACTCTGAAGAGCAGTGGACAAAAGCACTAAAATTCATGTTAACTAACCTGAAATGGGGCCTGGCCTGGGTCTCATCCCAATTCTATAACAAGTAACTGTGATCAGAACTTGGCCTGGCAGCCATGGAGTGTCTGCATTGTGTTGGAGAAAGGCAAATGAAGATATCTCTTAACATTAACCAGTACAAAATGTTTACAATACCAAAAATCCACAAGACACTTTATTTACAATGCCATTATTACAAGTAGTTTGTAGAAAAGCAGTATGCAAAATTGTATTGTTGAGTTGAACAGAATAAAACCCAGCTATTAAATGGATTCTAAACTGTTATTTTTGGGGTTTATGGCCATGCACATAAATCCTTGTCAAATGAGCATCAGTTTGAAGCTGCTCTGTTACAGCTAATGCAAGGTTGGAAAAGCAGGACATGACAAACACAAGGAATAATGTGGGAAAACTGCCAGAACTCTGCCTGCTCATTAAAGAATTTAAAATAAAATATTTTCTAAGTCATATCAGCACTTCTTTGTGCTGCTGAACTTAAAAAGGTTTGAGACCATTACAACACTGTAATCCCTCCTGCAGGCTGTTCCTGCACAGGGCAGTGCTGAGGAAACAATGAAATTATTCCAGGTGTTTCCAGCCAGCAGTGCCTGGCACAGCACAGACCCCTGGCACTGGCAGGGACAGCCAGGCTGGGCACTGCTGTGGTGGTGGTCACAGTGCTGGCACAGAGAGGACAATCCCTGTTTTATAAAGCAGGGGTTCTATAAAAGCAGCAGGAGGAGACAGAGCCGCCCCATTTGTGAGAGCTGGTCCCACCAGCCATGGCAGCACCTTTCAAACACAACCACTCTGAGGGATCTCTGATTAAAGAGAGCTTAGATCCCAAACTTACAAGATGCAGCTGTTACAATAAAGCTTTTAGGGCATTTCTAAACACTGTGGTGCTGTTGAGCCTCCTTCCAGAGCATGACTGTGATGCCCAGCAGGACAAGCTTTGCTAATTAACACATGACAGAATTCAGGTAACCCTGAGCTGTGCTGGGCAGTGTCACAGAGCAGGGACAGCTGTCAGCAGTGTGACAGCTCCTACTGCTGGGCCAGTGACTGGAGGGACAGGGTGGTTCTATTTCTGAGGAGGGATTCTGTCCTGAGGGGATCTGGTGCCACGGTGCTGCTCGGGTGTGGTGCTGCCAACCACGCGCCTCACCACGGCGTAGGAGAACTCCAGGATGCTCTGGGGAGTAATGCCAGTGATGCAGTTTAAATGCTCCACAGCCTGAAAAAAAGAAAAGATCACCTAAATCTGTGAGTTTACAGACTGACAAGAGTAACTGCTCTACCTGCCCGTGGAATATTGCCTGTGGGGTTTTGTTCTGTGAAGCACTAAAGGTGAGGACACTTGTAGGAATGTGCCCCCTGTTGAAGGAGTGACTAAATTATTCTTTGTCTGCTTAAAAAGGCAAAAAGCCTAGAAGTTTCTCTCCCAATTTGATACAAAAGATACCTCATAGGCCCTTTGGGACTTCACCTCAGACCTGGGGCTGTCCAACTGGACAGAGGCCAAGAGGTCCAGCCTAGGTAATTCACTAGAAAAGGAAGAGAACAGAGGCAATAATTGCCTTTGTGGGATGTTTTAGCAGGAGCAAGAACCTCTTCCCCTTAAGTCAATTTTTCTCTGTAAGAGCTTTGTTATTTGCCTTTTATTAAACATTTTTCTATTTCCAACACTACCTCAAAAGCCATCCTACTAATTTTATACCATTCAAAGTAGCTAAACTATCTCAAGTGTAATCAGTTTCTCTAAGAGCTCATAAAACCTAACTCAAAAAACAACACACCACACACTCACCAGTGCCAGCACACAGCTCTGACAGAAACCCACATGCTTTGTGCTAAAAGACAGAGGTGTCCCCTCCCAGTGCAGCCCCACTTGCTGTGCTGGAACCACCACAGATAAAGCACCTTGGCACTGTGTTTGCTGTGCTGGAACAGATAAACCACCTTGGCACTGTGTTCCCGTGGAGCCAATGCCTTCAGCAGTGACTGTACCTGTTCCCAGTGCCCAGGGCTCAGGATGAACACCCCTGTACTGATAACTCCAACAGCCAGGAGCATGAAATCTTCCTTCACTGTTAAAAACTTGGCTCTGCAGAAAGAAAAGTGTGTTCAGGTGTAAAAGTTGCTTCACAGTTCAAAAGCACCTGCCAGTGCCCAGGACATGTTGGTTTATTTAGGCCAGCCTGAATAAACCACTGGAACTGACAGTGCAAGGCTGGATTTCAACCAAATGAAACACTTTCCTTGCCCTTGAAGCAGGTGTGGAAAAGCATGTTGTTTGAACTGGTGTATTTAGAAACAATGATGAATGTCCCCTCAAATTATTTTTTAAAATGGCATAATGAGAAATAGCCCAAAATGGCATAAATAGCAGCATGTGCTATGGCCCAAAATGGCATAAATACCTGCATATGCTGCTATTTATTAACTTTTTCAAGGGGTTTTCATTTCAAAGGGTTATTTTTATTATTTTAAGTCATTTTCAGGCCTTACATCTGCAGTTTGCTGGGTGTGGAGTTCTCGATGGCAATCTTCAGCAGGGTGTCATAGATGGTCTCTCTGGTCAGGTAGCAGAGGTCCAGCAGCTGCACACACAGCTGGTGTAAAGGTTTGGCAGGAAGCAAGCAGCCATTGTATCCTGGCAGAGATCACACCATCAGTGCCACGTTCTGGGTCACTACACTGAGTCTGAGGTACCAGAAGGGAGAGGGAATTCTGAGGACAACTGCCCTGACTCTGAATGCCACAGGATCCCTCAGCCTCAGTGTAATTTCACTCTGAAATTCAGGCTGTCAGGACTGGGCTGTGCTGGTACCAGTTCTGGGTGTCTCTGGGTCTGCATTGAAGGCACTTGAGACAGTAATTCATGTTCAGACTCAAGTGTTGGTTATTTCTGATCAGTAACACAGTCTCACTGCTGTGAGTTGGGCAGCTTTTCATTAGAAGGCACAAAATGGCCAACAATCTCTTGGTACAAGGTCTTTTAAAACTAAACTATCCAATTAAGAACTGACACCTGGATTATTTTCCCTTTTAACCCAATAACTGATCCCAGTGTGGACTTTTCTGCCCAATTGCAAAATGCCACCCAAACCCAAGAAGGAAGAAGAAGAAACCCAGGACAACACCCTGTGCCCTCCATCTTGCTTCCACCCACAACACACTAAAAACCCCAAAACCTCAATTTCTCACTTCTGTGGGTTCCAGTCTATGTTGAAGTCTGGGAAACTTTCTCCATGAATGAGGGTCAAAGTCAGAGCTCCCCTGGGGGTCAGGGCACCCCAGAGCAGACAGAGAAATATTCCCTGGGTGCCCTGGGTTTCCACAGTGGGCCAAGAAAATGGTGAGTGATTGTAGAAAATTTGGCCTGGCACCACATTTGGGGGCTTTAAACTCTTAATATTTTACTGAATGACTCATGGCTGGCTGTCCAACAACATTCTATAAAGTACAAAGTCCTCATCTAAAAAGCTCTGGAAAATCTGAACTGTTTCATGTGCAAAAATATGTAATGTGAGACATTTCAGAGCAGCAACAGCTCAGTTACCCTATTAAAAAACTTCCTTCCCCTTCTCCCTGAGTGATACTCTCACCTAGAACCTCCAGGAGCAATTCCACATAGGCCAAGGGGGTTGACACGTTGATGTGGAACTGCAGAGTGTTTAAAACAGCAAGCTCTGACTCCAGCAATTCCTGCTTAGTGTAGGAGTATTTTATGGATTGCAGAAATGTTAAAGCTGTGTCACTGGTCACTCTCTGACGAGGAAAAAGAGACAAAATGTCTTCCAGGAGTAAGGCAGGAACAAAGTGGTGACACCTCTCTGCTCCTGCTGAGCACCAGTCCTTTGAGCTGGCATGGGAAATCCAGCTCTGACCTTCCCCACAGGTTTCAGCTCAACAAACCATCCCCAGGCAGGTGTGGACACACAATTTTTGACAACCACAGGGCTGAGATTTTCCTGCATTTTTCCCCCCCCCTCAGAATGGGAACACTTGCCAGCAAATTGTTACTGGGTGAGCAGCAATTCACCTACCCTAAAGGGAATGTGGTGTCCTTGGCATCTCATTATCACTACTGGCTTCCAAAAAGGAAATCTATTTTTAAGAGAGATTAATACACTGCAGATTTAACCATGGTGCTAGAGCAAGGACAGGCTGAGCTGGCTTACACTGTAGTGCAGAGAGAGTTTGCTGGCAAGCTGAACACAGGACACAAGTCTCAGGACAAAGGTGTTGGTGATCTGATCCCTGACAGAGCTCCAGCTGCTCCTCTGGCCTTTTGTGCTCCCTCTGCCATCACACATCTGCTCTACCTGCTTGATCATGAACCTACAAAAGCCACAATTGCTCAGAGAATGGTTCTGGCTGCTGAGGAAAAGGGACAAAGGCAATTCCACATATGTGTATATATAATATATACATATATATAATATACACATACCTGTAATATATGTAATATATACATATATGTATATAATATAATATATAATATATATTGTATATTACATATTATATATTATATATACAAAAGCCACAATTGCTCAGAGAATGGTTCTGGCTGCTGAGGAAAAGGGACAAAGGCAATTCCACATACGTGTATATATAATATATACATATATAAAATATACACATACATTTAATATATATAATATATACATATATATAATACACACATACATAATATATATTATATATACATATAGTTGTGTAAATAGATATTATATATATAATATACACACATATGTATATATTATATATTATATATTGTATATACAAAAGCCACAATTGCTCAGAGAATGGTTCTGGCTGCTGAGAAAAAGGAACAAAGGCAATTCCATATACATGTATATATAATATATACATATATATGTGTAAATATATATATATATATATACATATATATATATATATATAAAATATACATGTATGTGTATATTGTATATACTATATTATTATGTATATATTGTATATTGTATATACAAAAGCCACAATTGCTCAGAGAATGCAGAGAATGGTTCTGGCTGCTGAGGAAAATGAACAAAGGCAATTCTACATACATGTATATATAATATATACATATATATATAATATACACATACATATAATATATATAAAATATATATTATATACATATATATGTGTAAATAGATATATATTATATATAATATACATGTATGTATATATTATATATATTATTATGTATATATAATATATAATAGATATTAGATAAAATATTATATATTATATACAAAAGCCACAGTTGCTCAGAGAATGGTGCTGGCTGCTGGGGAAAAGGAACAAAGGCAATTCCACATATGTGTATATATAATATCTACATATATATAATAAATACATAGAGAGAAAGAGAGAGAGAGAGAGATACTACGTGTAAATAGATATATATTTTATATATATAATATATAATGTATGCATATATAAATATTTATATATGTATATATGTGTATTATATGCAATATATATTGTATATGTATTATATATACAATGTACAATATATATATTGTACAATATACATTATAATATATACAATATAATAATATATATAATACAAATATATATTATTTGTATTATAATAATACAATATATATACTATATTATATATAGTATAATATATACACATAACATATTATATATACATATATGTATATATAATATATACATATATATTATTATGTATATTTTATATATATACATATATCAATCTATATATTATGTATGTGTATATTAATATGTATGTATGTATGTATGTATGTATGTATGTATGTATAGGAGTATATGTAGAAGTAATAATTCAGATTAAATGAAAGAAGAGACAAAGCTCATTAATCCTGTGTGGTTTTGGGACAGAGTGAAACAGGGCTGGGCAGTAAAACCCCACCAGGGGATGGGAAATGTGCTGTGTTTAGGACTCTCATTACCGTTCTAGTAACTCCACTGCCTGGTACCGTGTGGGCAGGTCCAAGTGCCATTTTTCAGCCAAAAGGAATATAAATTCTGCAAAAAGCACAGCAGGCACTCACTGCAGCTCCCGAGGCTCGGTGTGCAGCCGCCCCGGGAGCTGCTGTGCCGAGCCTCACCCACGATCCGCGTCTCTTTGAAGCACCCGGCCTGCTCGGGCAGCTCGCTCAGGTACTGCTCGTTCTCCGTGGCCAAGTGGATCAGGGTGTCCTCGATAATCTCAGGAGCAACCCCACAGAACACGGGCCCTGAGTCACGGCCCCGGGCCCCCAGGGGCACCTCAGTCCCCATGGAGCGGGGCAGGGCCGAGGCCGTAACGGCAGTGATTGCACCGGCCCTGCGGGGAGAGACCGGCCCGGGGCTCCACCGCCTCCTCCCGGCCGCTCTGGGGCGGCACCAGGCCGGGTCTGGCCGGGTTTTGGGCAGGCCCCGGCCCCGTTCAGGCCCCGGCCCCGTTCAGGCCCCGGCCCCGTTCAGGCCCCGGCCCCGGCCCCGTTCAGGCCGGCTGAGGCGTTTCCCACCACGTGACCCCCACCCCGCCAATCAGCACTCGCCGATGCCGCGATGGGCACCACCCACTCGGCGCCGCGCACCGCCCGGACCCTCCGCTGGCCAGCGAGCGCCGCCGGATGTGACGTCACATCTCCGCGCGGAGCCGGCGGGGCAAGATGGCGGCGCCGGGGGAGCCGGGTGAGGCGGCGTTCGCGCGGCGCATTGACCCGGCCCGGGAGCCGGGGCTCAGCCCCGAGCAGCGCCGCCTCATGGCGCAGGTGGAGCACGTCCAGCGCCAGCGCGCCCTGCAGCGCCGGCTCCGCAGCCGCAACGTTCTGCTGGCGCTCGGCATCGGCGCGGTGACGTTTGGCATCTGTATCCTCCGGGGCCGCGGAACGGGGGGACCGGGGGGCTCCGGGGCCGCGCACGCTGCTTTTCCTTAACTCCCCCCGCAGACGGTTACACCTTCTACTCGGTGTCGCAGGAGCGGTTCCTGGATGAGCTGGAGCAGGAGGCGGAGGCGGCGCGGGCGCGGGCCCGGGCGCGGGCGGAGGGCACCGCAAGCTGAGCGGGGATCGCCCGGCCCGGCCCGGCCCGTGACTGAGCTGCCGCCCGCGCCAGGCAGGACGGGCCTCGAGGCAAATGCCCTGAGGGGTTCGGGCCTGCCCCGTGCTCTGCTTTGGCCCGGAGAAAGCCCCGGGGGCTCCCCGCAGGCAGGGCAGAACCCGCCCCGGGGCCGTGCCCGCGGGAGGGACGGAGCGCCCGGGTGCCGCCACTCCCCACAATAAATCCTCTCACTGACGCTCCGTTGTCACGGATCTCTTGGGCTGTGCCCACCTCAGGGGGGATTTTCTGCTTTTTGCTGTTTATTCTCACACAGTGAGGCAAGCAGCCACGCGCCCTGCCCGACAGACACACGCAGAGCCAGTTTGTATTCAATCCACGTTTATGAAAACGCTTTTCCAACGCCACATTTTCATAACAAAGTGCTCCCGGATCCGGGAGGGCCGCCGGGAGCTGAAGGCGGGGTCGGTGCGGGGCTGGGGGTCCTCAGGGGGGGCTCAGCTCCTTCCAGCCACCAAGCACGGACACACCTCGCTCGTGTCCTCCCGCAGAGGGGCCGAGGACAGCGGGCAGAGCCCTGGGGACAGGCCAGCCCCACAGCCGAGGGCAGCGCGGGCTCTGCAGGGCTGGCTCTGCCCGCCGAGGGCAGCAGGCACTTGGATGAGGTAGTTCATGGGGTCATTCCTGGCCAGCCGGCTACTGGGGAGAGAAGCAGCCGTGAGCCGAGAGGCGCAGGAACGCCACGGGATCCCCGCGGGACCCGCCCGTGTCCCTTACCATGCGCCCGATGTCGTCGGCGAAGGTCACGCCCTTGTTGAGGCGCTGCTCCTGCGAGCCCGTGCTGCTGCCGCTCAGCGAGTTGCGGCGCATGATGCCTGCGGGGATGGCACGGTGAGGGCACCGGGCTGGGCAGCTCAACCGGGGCCGTGCCCGGTGGGGAACGGGGCTGTGCCGCTCACCCTGAACCCAGCCCAGTGGGAACAGGGTTGTGCCGCTCACCCGGAGCCCTGCCCGGTGTGGAACGGGGCCGTGCCGCTCACCCGGAGCCCTGCCCGGTGTGGAACGGGGCCGTGCCGCTCACCCGGAGCCCTGCCCGGTGTGGAACGGGGCCGTGCCGCTCCCCCGGAGCCCTGCCCGGTGTGGAACGGGGCCGTGCCGCTCACCCGGAGCCCTGCCCGGTGTGGAACGGGGCCGTGCCGCTCACCCGCAGCCCTGCCCTGCAGCCCCGCTCAGCCCGGGGTCCCTGCCCTGCCGCCCCACCCTGCCCGGCGGTGAACGGGGAACGGGGAACGGGAGCGGTGCCGGTACCTGCGGGCGGTGCCAGCTCCAGGCGCTGCAGGCTGTTGCGGCGGGAGGGGTTGAAGCTGCCCTTGGAGAGGCGGCGCTGGCGGCCGGACAGCATGGCAGCGGGGGACACGATGCCCAGCGGCGGCTGCTTCCCCATGCGCAGGTACAGCTCCTCGATCTCCTTCTTCTGAGCGCTCTGCAGCAGCTGCACCTCCGCCAGGTGCCTGCGGAGAGGAGAGGAGAGGAGAGGAGGTGGCGGCGGGGCTGGGGAAGGGACAGCGAGGTCCCCACGGGCTCGCTGGGAACACGCGTGGGCTCCCAGGTGCGGCCACCCCTGCTCACTTCTGGCGCAGGTTCTGCAGCTCCTCCCAGATCTCCTCGTCCTCGCTCTCGGTGTCGTCGCTGCTCACGTAGGAGAGGCTGCGGGAGTAGCTCAGCCACACCTGGCTCAGCATGGCCTGCGGCACATTCTCCGCGCTCTCTTCCCCAGGGCCCTCCCCGGGGTCGCTCCCCGCGGGCGCAGCGGGCGCGGAGCCGCCCTCGGCCGGCACCTCCTCGGCCTTGGGTGCCTCCGGTGCCGCGTCCGAGTCGCTGCTGGAGCTGCGGCTCGTGTCGGGCACGGCGGGAGGCGGGGAGGCGCTCGCTGCCGGCTCCGGGCCGGGCTGCTCCCCTTCACTGCTGCCCGGCCCCAGGTCCTTGGCTGGCACCACCTGGAACCGGCCCAGCACCTGCGGCTTGGCTTCTGCTGGGGACAGGGGCAGCGGTGGGCACAGGGGCATTGCGGTGCCCT
This sequence comes from Ammospiza nelsoni, assembly GCF_027579445.1. Lineage (NCBI taxonomy): Eukaryota > Metazoa > Chordata > Aves > Passeriformes > Passerellidae > Ammospiza > Ammospiza nelsoni. The sequence continues at coordinate 3,301,142 of NC_080658.1, read as the reverse complement.
GGCACAGCCTCTGCCCTGCCCCTCCTTACCTTCATTGATGGGCGAGAGCTGCGCCTTGGGCACGCCGGAGGCTGGTGCCTCCGAGATGATCAGAGAGTGGCTGGGCTTGGGGGCACCGGGCAGCACCTGTGGGCACCTGAGTACATCAGCAGCTCCACCCCCCATCCTGCCGCATCTCCTGTCCTCCCCTGTGGGCACTGAGCACCATCAGCAGCCCCACCCCATGTCCCACCACATCTCCTGTCCTCCCCTGTGTGCCCTGGGATCTGCCACCCTCTCAGCCCTCCCTGCATCCCAGTGGCTCCACAAGCCACAAGGCTCCATCCCACCCCAGTGCAGCATCTGCAGCGAGCACCCAGCCCTGCTGGACAGCCCCTGTGCACCCACACTCACCGTGCTGCCCTCTGCACTCCCAGCTGTGGATGTGCTCAGCAGCTGCACAGGGCTCCCCACGGCCTCGCTGCCCGGGGGGCACCCTGGGGCTGGTGCCAAGGGAAGGGATGGTATGGGCACCCCAGCAGTGGGGACAGCAGCTGCCACTGACTCTGGGGTCCCACTGCCAGGTGGGACTGGCTTGTCTGTGCTGGTGGGGTCAGGGTACACAAAGCGTGGGGCACCCAGGGCAAGACTCTGTGGCCGTGGCAGCAGGGGTGGGTACAGGTGCCCACCTGAGCTGGCAATGGAGGAGACAGTGTGGGCCACGGTCATCACTGCCAGGGAGAAGACATTGGCCAGGGACAGGAGGGGAGCAGTGGGGGACAAGGGTGTGCTGGTCACAGCGGGGCTCAGGGGACTGCTGGGCTCACAGGGAACAGGGGGTGTGGGCACAGGCTGGGGGGACAGGAGGGCTTGGGGCAGGGCTGGGGGGACAGGCGCCCCTGGGGTCCCCTGGGGGGTCAGCGTTGGTGTCACTGCTGGTGACGACGTGAGCCAGGAGGGAGCCATGGAGACGAGGGGCCAGGTCTGTGCTGGGCCTGCAGGGAGAGGAGCATCAGGAGCAGCCCCAGGGCCCCTCCTGGCCCTGCCCAGGGGAGCAGCTGGCACCCCCCAGGGCAATGAACACGCCCACCCTGCCAGCACTAGTACCTGAGGGCGACCCCAGTGGCACCGGGGGCTCCACAGGGCTGCCCAGGTTGGTGTCTGACGGGGAGCGGCTCAGCAGCGGCAGCACAGGGGGCTGCACAGACAGGCTGGGGCTGGTGCAGCTCAGGTCTGTGGCACAGGGTGACAGCCAGCCTCAGCCAGGGCAGGACGTGTCCTTTGAGACCCTCAGGGCTCGGCTGAGGCCATCACCTGCCCTGCATGGGGCTGGGGGAGAGAGGAAGGGCCGGCAGAGGGGCACAGACGTACCACTGAGTGAGGATGAGGAGATGGAGCGCGAGAGCCCCTGCAGCTGCAGGTCCACCTGTGAGAAGGGTGAGCTGAGCCCAGCACTGGGGCAGAGGCCCCAACCAAGCTGTGCCAAGCCCCCACTGGCCCCACCCTGGGGACAGGAGCTGGAATCTCCTCTGTGCTGGGGAACACCTTGACTTGTCACAGGAGCGGCCAAGTGACCACAGGAGGACCCTGCACCCCAACCCACCCCACACTCCCTGGGGCCAGGCAGCACCCCAAGCCATGCCCAGCAGCAGCAGCAGCTTCCCCAGGCTGGCACTCACAGGGCTGCCCAGAGCACTGTCAGCCTCGGGGCCCTTGGGCAGCTCGGTGCCACCGCGGTCCTTGCGCAGCAGGGTCTCCACGCGGTGGATGATGTCCCGGATGCGGCTGATGAAACTCTCCCTCTCCGACTTGAGGATGAACTCATTGTGCACCTGAGGGTGTGCAGGGGTCCCTCAGCGCCCAGCCCAGCCAGGCACAGCCCACCTTCACCCTCCCCCTGCTCTCACCATGGCGGCTGCAATTTCCTCGGGGTTGTCCCCATCCAGGTCGAACTTGAAGGTCACCATCTTGTTGTTGTAGGTCTGCAGCTGGCACTCCACTACTCGGTCGTTCTTGTCGGAGATCTGTGGGTGGCAGGGCTGGATCAAGCCCAGGAAAACCCACCCGGCCCTGCCCGTCCCCTGCCTGTCCCCAGCCTGGCTCTGGTGGCACTCACGTTGGTGATGCGCAGCCTGGAGCGGGCTCGGCGCCGCAGCAGCTTCCCCGAGGCTCTCTTGGGGGGCAGCTTGGTGCTCTGCTCGCTGGCTGACAGCCCCTCATAGCCATCACTCATGCCTGACGCCACATCCGAGGTGTAGCTGCAGGAATCCCCAGCTCCAGAGCATCAGCACGGCCATTCCCAAGCACCACCCTCCCTGTCCAGCTCCCCCAGCCTCACCTGTCCACCGAGGAGGAGAAACCACTGGCAGGGGGCAAATGGTCTGTGGGCAGCTGCACGGCGATGCTCTGCAGGAGAGGAGGAGTGAGCTGGTGCCACAGCTGGGCTGAACTGGTGCCACAGCTGCCCTGAGCCCCCCTGAGCCCCCCTGACCCTGTGCTCACCGTGGGGAAGCAGCGCACAGGCCGGCTGGGGGGAGGGCTGGTGGGGTCCACAGCCACAAAGCTGCGATGGGCCAGGTCTGGAGAGTCCAGGAAGCCAGAGGAGCTCAGGTACCCATCGGTCTCACAGTCGGCTGTGGAGGAGAGCTGGCATGAAGCAAGGCAGTCCCACCCCTGGCTGGGCAGCTGGGGAAGGGCTGTGGGGTGGGAGAAGCTGATGGACCCCCTCTCAGCCCTGCTGCCCACCCGGCTGTGCCCCCTCGGTGCCTACGCACAGGTGGCCGAGGAGTAGCTGGTGTGGCGGTAGGTGAAGTGCTGGTGCTGGTCAGCCTCGGGCTCCTCGGGCTCCAGGGGGAAGGTGCTGCTGAAGGCAGAGTCCCCAGAGCCGGGGGTGGCCGGGGCGGGCGTGGGGCCGCCAGGTGGCAGCGGGGATTTGAGCTCCTCCAGGAGGCGCAGGACGCCTGGCGGCTGCTCTGGCTCTGCCGGGGATGGAGCGCCCTGGGCACGCTTCAGCTTCTCCCTCTTGCGCTTGATGGCCACCACACGGTCCCGCACCGCCTTGGCCACCAGCTTGTAGTCAGCCTCACAGACAAAGCCCAGCACCACCTGCACAGGAGGGAGATTGTCACATGTGTGGGGACCCCACAGCACCCCAGGGCTCCCCCAGGTCTGTACCCACCATCTCCTGAGCCACCTCCTCTGCCACGTCCTTGTAGAGCTCAAAGAGGAACTCGATGGCGTTGTTGTCCTTGTATTTGCCGTGCAGCTTCTTCGTGTCGTCCATGCGCAGCCAGAGCTTGAGCCCAGACTTGACTCCATCATCCTCCTCAGCCAGCTCCACGTGCACCCCGGTGTCCTCCTGGAAGAAGGAATGCTCCAGCAGGTCCTGGATGGTGTACCTGCAGAGGGCAAGGCTCAGAGTGGGCTCGGGGCCAGGGGAGATCCTGCCCTGCCACCCGGACCCTGCTCTGCCCCCACCTCTCGTTCTTGTCCATGCGGATGCAGCCCTCGATGATCTCCTTCAGCTCGGGCACCTTCACCTTGTAGAAGCTGCTGGGCTTCAGGCCCTGGGGGTAGTGACAGTGAGCACCTCCCGTGCCAGCCCAGGGCCCAGGGGACAACCAGCCCAGGGCCACATGAGCTCTGCATGGCCCCTGTGGCCAGGCCACGTGTGCCTGCATGTGGCCAGGATGCCCCAGGGCTCAGAGTTTCCACCTCAACAGGCAGGAGCTGGCCAGGACCGGTCAGGGCAGCTGCAGTGCCCAAAGCCAGGGTGACTGAGCAGACTGCTCCCGTTCCACCCCATTAACACACTGGTGCAGCGCCAGGGATGTGGGGTCTGGCCAAGCCATGCCCCACCACCACCACCAGCAGCCACAGCTCCATGGCCTGGCAGAGCAACCCCTCACTGCCTTTAGCTGTTCACACAACCCACACAGTAACACATTTCATCAGCAGCAAGGCCTGGCAGCTCCAGTGGGGAGCTGGGAAACAGTGAGGGTGTGAGGAGGGCACACAGGGGGTCCTGCCAAGCACAGGGGGCCACAAAGACCCAATGCAGAGGAGGCTTCTGTGGCCCCAGCACAGTGACACACACAGGGCTGTGGTCCCCCCCAAGAATGGGCAGCTGACCATGGCAGCACCCCCAGCTGGGGCCGGGCCTCACCGAGGTGACCTTGCGGTAGATCTGGGCAGCGTTCTGGCACTCAGAGTAGGGGTACTCCGAGGTGGCCATCTCCAGCATGCACATCCCAAAGGCGTACACGTCCACGGCCTCGTCGTACTTCTCCTCGTACATCTCGGGGGCCATGAACTCGGGGGTGCCTGGGGGAGCAGGGGAGCTCAGCACCCCCACATTGCCCACCCCTGCAGCCCCCAGAGCCCCCAGGAGCCCCCACCTATCACACTCTTGGCAAAGGAGGCTCTCTTGAGCGTGGCCAGGCCCAAGTCCCCGATCTTGACAGAGCCCGTGGGGCCCGTGATGAAGATGTTGTCACACTTGAGGTCACGGTGGATGATGGGGGGCGAGCGAGTGTGCAGGAAATGCAAACCCTTGAGGATCTGCCGGCTCCAGCGCTGCAGCACCTTCAGCTTCATCTCCTTAAAGCGCTTCAGATACCTGCCAGGGACCAACAGGGCCTCAAATACCCAACAGGGCCTCAAATACCCACCAGGGCCTCAAATACCTGCCAGGGACCAACAGGGCCTCAAATACCCACCAGGGCCTCAAATACCTGCCAGAGACCAACAGGACCTCAAATACCCACCAGGGCTTCAAATACCTGCCTAGGACCAAGAGGGCCTCAAATACCCAACAGGGCCTCAAATACCTGTCAGGGACCAACAGGGCTTCAAAATACCTGCCAGGGACCAACAGGGCCTCCAATACCCACCAGGGCCTCAAATACCTGCCAGGGACCAACAGGGCTTCAAATACCTGCCTGGGACAAACAGGGCTTCAAATACTTGTCAGGGACTATCAAATACCTGCCAGGAACCAACAGGGCCTCAAACACCTGCCAGGGACCAACAGGGCCTCAAATACCTGCCTGGGACCAACAGAGTTTCAAATACTTGTCCGGAACCAACAGGGCCTCAAATACATGTCTGGGGCAAACAGGGCTTCAAATACCCACCAGGGACCAACAGGGCTTCAAGTACCTGCATGGGCCAACAGGACCTCAAATACCTGTCTGGGACCAACAGGACCTCAAATACCTGCCAGGGACCCACAGGACTCAGACCTGTGGGGCTCAGCTTCGTGGCCCAGCCTTGGCTCCAGCCCACCCTCCTCCCATCGCCATCCAGACCCAGATGACCCCACAACAAAGAGCAGAGACCCCACTCCCTCCCCTGCCCGCCCCAATCACATTTTCAAGGTGCCAGATGGATTCAGATGACCCCACAACAAAGAGCAGAGACCCTGCTCCCTCCCCTGCCTGCCCCAATCACATTTTCAAGGTGCCAGATGGATTCAGATGACCCCACAACAAAGAGCAGAGACCCTGCTCCCTCCCCTGCCCGCCCCAATCACGTTTTCAGGGTGCCAGACGTCATGAGCTCCGTGACCAGCACGATGCAGATCTGCCCTTTGATGGTTGACTTCCAGGAGTCGTAGAAGCGGACGATGTTGGGGTGCTGCAGCCCCTTGAGCATCTCCACCTCCTCGCTGAACCGCTGCCGCTCCGTCTTGGACAGCTTCCGTGTCTGTGGGAGCCGGGGGGGGTGAGGGGGGCACACGGGGGATCCTGCTGTGTGAGGGGCCACAAAAGACCCTCATGACCCCATACAAGGCAGAGGAGGCTTTTGTGGCCCCAGCACAGTGGCACACACATGGTTTGGGCCACTCTGGCCTGGTCCCTCCACCAGCCCACCACTCTAGGTGAGTGCACCCAAGCAGTTCCCCATTGCCCTGTGCTGAGCCCACCCACCCTCATTCCCCTCACTCAGCCCCCAGCTGGAGCTGCCTGGGGACAGGGAACCCCATCCTGCAGCTGGAGGGGACACCTGGGGACTCTGCAGAGGCTGCTGCCACCCTGCCCTGTGCAGACACCATGGCCACGGCTCTTCTGCCCCCAGCGGGGCAGCAGCAGCCCTGGGCTCTGTGCTGGGCCAGCCTCAATGAGGCCTTTGTTGGGGAAAGCAGGCGGGGGAGGCTCCAGCCCAGGTTTTTCCATGTTCCTCCTGCTCGAGTTAATTAAAGTGGAAACACAAGCCGAGGGTGCTGACTGCAGCTGGGGCAGGGGCCAGCGGAGGGGACAGCCCCTCGTGCTGGAGGGACACAGCTCCAGGGTGCAGGGAGAGGGGAGCAGGCTGGGCAGGGCTGCAGGAGGCAGCTCCAGCCCCAAGGGAGGGCTCAGCCCTGGGCAGGAGGAGCAGGAGAAGCAGGAGCAGTGACAGCCCCACCACAGCCTGGGGTCCTGCAGAGCTCAGCTTCTGCACAGCCTGGGGGCCTCCACGCTGGGACCCCTGCCCAGCCCACGTTCAGAGGCCAAGGAAACTGGAGCTGCCCCAGCAGAGCTGCCAGAGCTGCCTCGGCCCCTTGGCCAGTGGCCACCAGCCATCAATCCCCTCGGCTTTCGTAACATTTTCATTGCATCACAGGCGGCCCCAAGGCTTGGCTGGAGCTGCTCCATAATCCCCCCACATTTAATACATGCTCAGGGACAGGCTCAGCCCAGAGGAGAACCTGAGCCTGCTGCAGCAGCATGAATGGGACCTTTCATAGGGAAGGAGGAAAACAGCACCCGAACCCCTGCAGGGCCAGCAGCACACACTGGCTTCCCTGCCCAGTGCCACAGCCACCACCACCCCTCCGGCCCTCTGCTACCCACTGGGGGTGTCCAGAGGCTTCACTGCACCCCACAAGCCTGCAAGGGCATGAGGAGGCTGTGAAATGGGGAGTTAAGTTATGGGTGCCAGGGCTGTCCCAGCTCAGCCAGAGCAGACCCCAGCTGGAGCAGCTGTGCCAGCACAGCCCTCACTGTGCCATGCCCAGGTCCAGCACAAGGCCACCTCTCCCAGAGTGCCCGGAGTAAGGTCTGGGGGAGGCAAGGCTGTGCCAGGGCTGCTGGGCTCGCTTGGCATCGCTCCTTCCACATGACCCCAGTGGCAGCAGCTCCCAGCCCTGTGCTGATACTCTCCCCATTAAATGTGGGCATCAAAGCCCATCCTGGGCTGGAGCAGCACCAGCAGGGGCAGGGCAGGCAGGGCTGCCAGCACAGACATGGCACACAGCATGGGCACACCGTGTCCTCTCCTTCCAGCACCCACACAGGGCGGAGGAGGATGCTGGGGGTGGTGGCACGGGGACCACGAGGAGCTGGTGGCAATGGTGGCAACAATCCAGCCCCTCCTGTGAGCCAGGAGTTGGCTGCTGAGGAGCCCAGCACAGCCAGCACCAGGAGCTGAGGCCAGCTGCAGGAGAAGGAAGGGTGGGGATGGCTGCTGTCCCTGCAGCAGGAGGCTGTGCCCAGCCTGGCAGTGCTCTGTGCCCTCTGCAGCACTCACAGGGCTGCCCCATGGCACTGCACTGGCACTCAGAGCAACACCATGGTGGGGCACAGAGCCAGCGCTCAGCACTGTCCCTCCAGCCACATCCACAGCCCCAGGGACCCCCAAGCCCCCCAGAGGAGGCAACTCTCTGTCAGCACTGGGTGCCAGCTCCTCACTGCCCTCCCCGTGCCCTGCAGCCCCAGGGCTGCTGGCTGAGCTTACCTGGGTGCCAGAGCCAGGGCAGGCACAGCAGTGCCTGCTGCTCCTGCCCACCTGGGGAACCCCAAGGGGTTTCCACAGGAAAATCTCACAGCCAGGTATTTACAGCCAGACCCCACTCTGGGCCTCTGGTTTCCTCCCCACTTCCTCCTTCCCCAGCACCCGCAGCACCTCGGACAGAAATAGTGCCAGGCTAAAGCTGGAAAGCACAAACAGTTGGGGACAGACAGACGCTGCCTTCAGGACAGGGGACAGGGATGGGCAGGTCCCCTGAGGGTCTCAGGGAGACAGAAGACAGGCAAAAGCAAGCTGTGCTTCAGCAGGCTCTGAGGAGGGAAGGTCAGGGCAAGGACAGCAGGGAGAGCTGGGGTTTGGGACTGGGATCCATCACAGCAGCTGAACCAGGTTCTCTGGTGCAGAACAGGTCAGGCCTGAGGTTAAGTACTCATTTGGAATTGAAAGGCAATAGAAGGAGAACTGTGAAGTGCACAGGACAAAGCTATTTTTAAAATGGCAGAACCACAACCATTTTTATTTGTGGTTCCAAATCCCGTATTTGTGTCACAGTGTGCAATTCTTTGCATGATTGCTGAAAAAGAAAAACAACAAACTCCTAAATGTCTGTGTCTGTGCTCTCAGCCCCCTGTGGGACAGGGATTTGGGTACAACAGACACTGCATAAAGAGCAGTCAGTGGAATGGAGCCAAGCCCTGGGTGAGGAGGGCAGGGGCAGGGACCTGGCTCTGGCAGTGACCCCCAGAGGGGTCCGGTGTCCCCAGCACCATGGGGGGCTCACAGGAGGGTCCCTGGCAGGGGACCCTCTCCACAAGCACCCCCAGGGGACAGGTGAGTGCTTCTGCCACTCCTGGCTGGCTCTCAGGGCCGGCGTGTTCCTGCTGGGCAGGGACACAGCAGCGTTTTGCTGCCCAGCTCCCCGTTCCCCTCCACCTGAGTGGGGCAGGCTCATCCCTCCCAGCCCCTCCGAGACACCAGCAGTGCCTGCAGGCAGGGAGGAGCAGGAACAGGAGCTGCTGTGTGTGCCAGGCCCCAGGGCAGGCAGAGGGGCACAGCTGTGGCATGGGGCTGAGACCCACGGGGAGGGACACGCAGCGCTGGGGACAGCTGACTCACCCAGGGATGAAGGGCCTGGGCTTGCCAAGGAGAGCCTGTTCCAGTCTGTGGCTGCCACCTGAAGGGACTCAAGAGAGCTCAGGGGTGTTTGGATGGAGCTGTGGGGCTTTGTGAGGGCAGAACTGAGCTGGCTCTGAACTGAGCTCTCAGCAACTGAACTCTGCAACCCAAGGGATGAGGGGCAAACCTTCACCTTCCTCACTAAGAGGCCATAGTGAGCCCTCTAGAAACCACCCAGCAGTCTCTCAGGATCTCTTCTTGCTCTGCTGGGCTGCAGCCACCCCGAGGACCCAGCCCAGGCAGCCACCTGTAAGTGCACTGAGCTTTTGGGAACAAGACAACAAACTCGCAAGACACGTTTTTCTGTGTCAACAAGGACTTGGACCTTTCCCACCACAGCAGCCATCCCAGGGTCAGGAGCCTGAGGGAGACTTTGGACTTCACCAAAAGGTGCTCCAAGGAGAAAAGGCAGCCCCACACATCTCCCTGGGCACCTCCATGGACAAGATCAGGCCCATCAAAAGCACTTGAGGGGGCAAAGGCATTGTGGAGGCAACGCTCTCACCACTGCTATCAGCACAGCAGGACAGCCAAGGAGAGAGATGGAGGAGAGTGGCAGCAGAGAGGAGATGGGGATGCTCCTCAGAGACCTGGAAGCACAGAGCCCCTGGCAGCACCACAGAAACCATCACAGGTGACCCTGTACAGCACTCCAGCCAAGGTCAAGCAGGCAGAGGGCACCGAGGTCGTGTTGTACCCTGCTCCCAGCTGACAGCCAGCCCCAGCTCGCTGCAGGCACCTGCCCCGGGGCACACCGAGGGCTATAGGAGCAAACTTTGGGGGGAAGATCCAGCACAAGCACAGGCAGGCACGCAGAGAGGGCACTGCTGTGCTCCTGGAGGGAAAGCTGCGAGCTGCTGAGCATCAGAAGCACAGTGGGATGTCCAGCCCCAGATCCACCTGTAAAGTGCCAGAGCGGGGGCTGGCATCAAGAACGTGGGCACCCTGGCATGCTCCACGGTGCAGGCAGCAAGAAAGCAAATGGAAAACAGCACGTGATGAGCAGGAGGGCCAGGAGCGGCGGCAGCGAGCAGCGCTCTGGGTCCGGGCCAGCGGACCCACGAGGCACCGAGGCGCGGGCAGTGATGGGCACAGCGCAGGGCAGCGAGGGGAGCCCGCACCGTGCCCTGCCCGCTGCTGGGGCACCACAGGGACGGGCACAAGCGGAGATTGAGGGTGCCCAGGAGGTGCCCGCGAGTCCCACACAGCAGCCAGGCAGGGTAGGACCGGGGGGGCTGCACAGGGCAGGGAATCAGCGGGGCAGAGGGTCCCGGTGCCTGTCCGGAGCCCCCGGCCCGGGCTGGGGCCGTACCTGCAGCTCGCACCACGCCACCTCCACCGTGGTTTCCGTGTCCAGCCCCTTGTAGACGGTCTTGAAGGAGCCGCGGCCGATCTCGATGTCGAACTTGAGGAAGCGGCCGTCGGGGGAGGTGGCGACCGCCCGCGTCTCGACCTCCTCGCTCTCCGTCTCCTCCGGTTCCCGGAGCCCGGCGGCGGCCGGCGGCGGAGACACCCCGCGCTCCCCGTCCGGTGCCGGGTACCCCAGCAGCTCCAGCTCGGCCGAGCTCCGCCGGTTGAAGCGGGAGGAAGCCCGTCGGGAATCGCGCCCCGAGGGCCGCCGGCTGCGGTTACGGTGCGGGGCCCGTCCGGTGAGCCCCGGACCCGGCTCCGGCTCCGGCGGGGAGCCGCCGTCCGCCCGCTCCGCCTCGGGATGGGACATGGCTCCGGTAGCGGCGGGCTCGGCCGCCAGCATCGGCTCCAGCCCGGCGGGAGCGGCAGCTCCCGAGCTTCGCACCCGTGGCCTCCGCCAGCCCGCAACCGGGAGCGATCGCCGAGACCCGGTCCGGGCACCGGCACCGGCACCGCCCCGGCGGCACCGCCCCCGCCCCGCCCGGGCCCGCCTCCGAGCGACCGCCGCCCCCCGGCCGCGCTGCGCCACCGGGCAGGGGCACCGGGCAGGGGCACCGCACCGACACCGCACCGGGCAGGGGCACCGCACCGACAGCGAACAGCGCAGGGGCACCGCATCGGGCAGGGGCACCGAGCAGGGGCACCGCACTGACACTGTACCTGGCAGGGGCACCACACCGGGCAGGGGCACCAAACCGGCCCCACACCGGGCAGGGGCACCGCACTGACACTGTACCTGTCAGGGGCACCGGGCAGGGGCACCAAACCGGGCAGGGGCATCGCACCGGGTAGGGGCAGCACACTGGACAGGGGCACCACACTGACACTGCACCGGGCAGGGGCACCGTACTGACACTGCACCGGGCAGGGGCACCACACCGGGCAGGGGCACCGCACTGACACCGAACAGGGCAGGGGCACCGCACTGACACTGTACCTGGCAGGGGCACCGCACCGGGCCCGCGAGCAGCGCCCCGCACCGCTCCCGGTCCCCCCGGGCTGCCCCGTCCCAGCCAGGGGACACCGCCCGGCGCCCACCCGGCTCCCGGGGCTCCTCGCTGTCCCCTCCCCGCAGGACAGCCCGTTCCCTGCCGCCGCCCCCGAGGGGCTCCGGGGCTGCTGTGACAGACGCAGCCGGAGCAGGAACGTCCCTGCTTTCAACATTTCCTCGGAGTTTCTGCCTCTGGTGCCGCTGCCGGGACGCGAATTCCCCCTCACGCTGCCCCGCTCGGGGTCACTACGGTCCGAGATCCTGAAATTAGGGTCAGGCAAATAGGAAGAGCCGAAGGTGTGTGTCAGCCCCGCGGGAGCCAGCGGCCGGACAAGAGCGTGTTGTCTGTCCAGGCTGAAGGAGAAGGTTGTTCTGCCGGTGAGGCTGTTTACACAAAACACAAAGCGATTGAGGCCAGCGCTGATTTCTTTTCCCTGAGGTCAGATTGTTTCTACTCAACGATACCGGAAACATTAAGGAGTGGATGGGCAGGGGAAGGCGGTCACGGGCTCCTGAACGCCAGGCTGGCACCCGCGGGGTGACCGCGGCTGCCGACCTGCCCCACGTCCCGCACGGCTGCTCCCCGCAAATCCCCGCTGCCAAGAGGGAGGACAAGCATTTAATGAAGTGTTCCTGACCGATCTCTGCTCTGCTACCCCCATCCGACCTGCCCTAGGAGCTGGGTACCTCCTTCCCAGCCCGGAGTTTGAGTGATGCCTCTGCTTGGTGAGCAGGGAGCAGCAACCACATCCCCACTCAGCCCTGCACCCTTGGAGCGTGTGAGGGGCTTGGTCCCAGCTGAACAAGCAGCACTGGCTGGAAACCACGTCCAGCACCAGGTGCCACTGAGCCCAAAGGCCACAGGCACAGTGCTTGTACTGTCCCTGCCATGGGTCACTCTTGAGCTGTAGGTTTGACTCAGCCCTGTTAAACAACGCTCTCTGTTCAGGTGAGCCTTGCCCAGAACCTCCTCAGCATGGCCAGAAAGGGGGACACGTCCCTGCCAGGGGTCCCCTGTACTGCCCAGGCTGGCAGGGAGCCCCAGCTCTCCAACAGGAGACACAGAGCCAGGCAGGGATCTCAGCTTGGTCCCTGGCAGGCTCCTGTCTCCTTATCAAGGGTTTCCATCGTGAAACAAGATGCCTTGGAAGATCCCAGAGGAGCAGGGGAGTGTTCCAGTCCAGTGAGGCCCCTGCAGACAGGAGAGGAAATTAGGGGTGAAATTTGCTCCAAGTGCTGCCCTCCCACACCTCCCTTTGTGAGTGATCTGAGAAATTCCCTACATGATCCCTCCAAATGCCACTGCACAGCAGAGCTTGGTAGGGAGCTCGGGCAGCTCCTGGCCTGGCCAGGAACACCAATCTGCAGCCAGCTTGGCCTGAAAGCACAGGGCTCATGTTCCACAATCAGGAGCCCACTGCAGCTCCCCAGCCTTATCAGGGTGACATTTCTGGGCTGCAGGTGCCAGTGCCAGGCTTCACTTTGAGGAACCGCCACAATCAGGGAACATAACCCCATTTCTCGCCTGCATTTGGCTGCCAGAAGGAGAACAGGGGACTGAGTAATCACTCTCCTCAGAATTAGATCATGAATCAAAGCCCTGCTCAGCTCCAGGCTCCACCAAGCCCTGCCAGGAATTGTCTGTGTGATGCCAGAGCTTGGGGCAGGAGCACAGAGGGGCCAGGATGGGTCTGGATGAAGGGGATGCACAGCTGGGGATGCACAGCACAGGGTGCCTGTCCCAGGAGGGTTCCAGGCACACCCAGGGCTTATTTCACTGTTGGTTTCATCACCTCACACCCATGGAACCTTCTGTGTCCCTCACGTGAGTTCAGGGAGGTGGAGAGGCACCCAAACCTCGGCTCACTGTGCAGATCACTGCAGAGGATCTCCTCAGCCCAGAGGCACAGATGGGACCCACCTGCACGTTTATCCTGACACATAAAGTTATGAAACTGAAACAGCTCCTGCTCCTAAGCAGGTACATTAAAAAAAAAAAAAATCTTTCTCAGAATCTTTCCTCCTTCACCAGCAAGATGGGTCTGGATGAAGGGGATGCACAGCTGGGGATGCACAGCACAGTACAGGGTGCCTGTCCCAGGAGGGCTCCAGGGACACCCAGGGCTTGTTTCACTGTTGGCTTCACCACTCCATACCCATGGAACCTTCGGTGTCTCTCATGTGAGTTCAGGCACCCAAAACCTCAGCCGTGGCTGGAACCCTGGGCAGATCACTGCAGAGGATTTCCTCAGCCCAGAGGCACAGATGGGACCCACCTGCACGTTTATCCCGACACATAAAGTTATCAAACTGAAACAGCTCCTGCTCCTAAGCAGCTGCATTAAGGAAAATCTTTCTCAGAATCTTTCCTCCTTCACCAGCAGGATCCAAGTGTGCCCAGCCTGATAGAGCCTTATCTTGGCACCAGCCCCTCTGAGCTCTGCCTCACCCTGCCCACAGAGCCCTAATCACCACAGCCAGACGTGGCAAGGGCCTCTGAGGGGCTGGAGGAGGGGGTTGTACCAGGCACCCTGAGCCCCCCAAAACCACCCTGAGCCTCCTCCTGCAGCAGGGCTGTGTGGCTGGGCAGCACCTGCACAGAGGGACATCTGCTCCATGCAGGGGGGCAGCAGCAGCTCTGCCACTCCCAGGACTCATCCTATGGCTTCAGCAGGGACACCATGGACTCAGCAGGGACAGCTCAGCCTCAGCAGTGGCACCTCAGCCTCAGCAGGGACATCCCAGCCCCAGCAGTGCCACCATGGCCTCAGCAGTGGCACCTCAGCTTTAGCAGTGATACCTTGACCTCAGCAGTGGCACCTCAGCTTTAGCAGTGATACCTCAGCCTCAGCAGTGGCACCTCGGCCCCAGCAGTGACAGTGACACCTCAGCAGTGGCACCTCAGCCCCAGCAGTGCCATCCCAGCCCAGGGAATTTGGTCCCACAGGCTCCTCACTGGATGTGGCCTCTGGTATCCAGCCCAGAGGGTGTGGAAAAGGAATTTTACACCATGTCCACTCTGCAGAGGGGACGTACTCTTCCTCCTCCTCCTCTTCCCCCTGTTCGGTGAGTAAGCAACTAAATAGGAATCTGAAAAAGAGAAGGGAATTGCTGCCAGGAGTGGCTTGGAATGAAAAGCTGGTTTTGGGCTTATCTAATGTCACATCAGCCATTTCCTAAGAAGGGAGCAAATTTAATTAAGAACACAGACTCCCTCAAGGACAGGCAGGTTACACAGAGCACTCCCAGGCTGGAACACAGTGCTGGGAGGTCGGGATTGTGCACACAGGCAGTGAGAACAGACACTCCAGCCTGGCTGCTGAAGGGATCAAACTGTTTGGGATCAAATGCAGCCACCTGCAGGCACAGCACCCTGCTCTCTGCAGGGCAGCCAGAGCCACCACAGAGGGAAGGGGCAATGCTGGTGGCATGAGGAGGAAAGGGGAGGCAGATCTTGGACATGGAAACAAAGCCAGACTGGGAGCATAAAAATGTCACAGACATCTTTTATGAAAAATCCTTTCCTTAGGATTTTTCCTCCTGAGAAGCTGAAAAGCCTCAGGAACAAAATATAAACAATGGTTATCTGCTGCTGTGGAATGCAACAGGTGCATCTGGGATTGGTCTCATGTGGTTGTTTCTAATTAATGGCCAATCACAGTCAGCTGGCTCAGACAGAGAGTCCAAGTCACAAGCCTTTGTTATCATTCTTTCTTTTTCTATTCTTAGCCAGCCTTCTGAGGAAATCCTTTTTTCTATTCTTTTAGTAGAGTTTTAATATAATATATATCATAAAATAATAAATCAGCCTTCTGGAACATGGAGTCAGAGCCTCATCTCTTCCCTCATCCTGGGACCACTGTGAACACAGTCACATAAAAATCCTACAGAGAGACTCTGGTGGCTGCAGACACAGAGGGATGATCCTTGACCAAGCAGAGCCTGTGCCAGCTGTGGGGACATGGCACATGGCATGGCACAGCCTGTGCTGCTGGCTTTGCTCAGCACCACCAGTGGCAGGACCATGACAGAGCTCCCAGGGGTGGTGGTGCTCCGAATGAACCCGCAGAGCCCACCGTGAGCATTGCTGGTGCCTTTGCTCAGCTCACAAGGGCTGGCACTCAGCAATTCCTGCACAGCACTGCAGAGCCTGGCACAGACAGGAAGCCCCCAGAGCAAGGTGCCCGCAGCAGGGCAGCACAGCCCACCAGGTCCAGCTCTACAGGCTCCTGCCCAGAACAAATATTCACATTTCAGAGTCTGCAGCATGCCACCTGCACTGAGAATTCCTCAGTGCTGACATCAGCTGGCAGCAGCAGGTGAGGCAGGGCCAGGCTGTCCCCAAGGGCAGGCAAGGACAGACAGGGGCAGCCTGTGGGGTGCAGGTGCCACCTGCTCTGCTGCAGCCCCACACTGACCTGAGGCCACTCCAGCACTGCCCCCAGCCTCTGACAATGACCAGGGAGAGGTGGCCCTGCCCCAGCACAGCCATCTGCTTCCCCAGGGCTCACAGGGTCAGCAACTGCACCTGGCCACAGTTTCTGACAAGTTATCACAATTTCTGACTTTGTTATCACCTAAAGCTGAGTCATCCCTCTCCCAGCCACAGTGCTACACAGCTCACCCCCTCACCTCTGCACAAACCCAGGGGCTTCCAGCAGGCTGCACATGCTAATTTAAAGTAAATGTTGTCCTGAGAAGGGCAGCAAGGGTTCCCTTCTCTTTTTTTGTGCTGTTTCCCACCCTGGAACCACTGCATTTCCCTGGGGCACACAGGAAATATGACTGAAGGGCAAAAATCTGGTACAGCGCTCTGTCTCTGATGCAAAAACAAAGACAGATGAAAACGGCCAGGCTGCTCTATAAATACATCTCATTTTAATCACCTGAAATGAGTTCCCTGGCTTCCCCCAGCCTGCTTGGCAGCAAGTGCATTTCCTTCTGCCACTGAGGGCTTCCACAGCCAGCCCCCTGCTCCTGCCCCATCCCCTGGCACCGCAGCAGGGCTGCAGCACCCAGGCACGTGTGGCTGGCAGGGACACAGGGGGACCCTTGGAGGCCACCACAGGCACAGGGAGCAGCAGCAAGTCCAGTTCCACTTGTGGGTGGTCCCTCCCAGAGCTGCCTGGAGCAGCTCCAGCCTCTGGAACACATCAACAGGGAGAACAGACAGACAGAGGAGCTCAGGATATTCCTAAGTCTTTGGAAGGGTTCTCAGCCTCATCTTGCCCCGAGAAATCCCCGAGATGCAGCTACTTGCAGTCACAGCTTGAGGCCAGGCCCAGAGAGGAAGGCTTGGCAGGGAGAGCCCAGACTGCAGCAGGGAAGGGGAGGAGGAGGCTGCTCTCAGAAGAACTTGACTCCTCGGCCATCATCCAGAGTGATAATCTCAGCCTTGTGCTCCTGCTGCAGGGCCTGCAGGGCACGGAGCAGCGTGGCCTCATCCAGGCCATGGAACTCTAGGGAAGGACAAAGATCCCCATCAACAGGAAGGAAAAACAACAATAATATAAACAAAATAACGATAACAAAAAAATATAATATAATATAATATAATATAATATAATATAATATAATATAATATAATATAATATAATATAATATAATATAATATAATATAATATAATATAATATAATATATATGTAATATTATATATATAATAAAGTATATATTATGTAATATTACATAATATAAATTAGAAATAATATAACAACATAACATAACATAATATAACATAATATAACATAATATAATATAATATAATATAATATAATATAATATAATATAATATAATATTCTATATTATATATGTAATATTATATATATAATAAAGTATATATTATGTAATATTACATAATATAAATTAGAAATAATATAACATAATATAACATAATATAATATAACATAACATAATATAATATAACATAATATAACATAACATAATGTAACATAACATAATATAACATAATATAACATAATATAATATATTTTAAAATAACAAAAATAACATCAGGAAACAAACAGGTTTGTGAGGGAACTTAGGGCAGCAGTGCTGAGGGCTTCTAGAGCACCATAAATCCAGAGGGATGGACACACTGACAGGCTCATCATCTCTGCCTGGGGAACAGAGCCTGGATGGATGAGCCACAGCAACCTGCAAGGCAGAGCTTGACTTGAAAGCAAAACACCCCTCACTACACCAGATAAAAATGTTAGGCAGTGAGGAAGGGAAAATGCCTCATCCAAGCCATGAAACTCCAGAGGACAAAGATCCCCATCAACAGGATGAAAAAAATAACAATAATATCAACAAAAATATAAAATTAACAAAAAATAACATCAGGAAACAAACAGGTTTGTGCAGGGACTGGGGGCAGCAGTGCTGAGGGCTCTCAGAGCACCATAAATCAAGAGGGATGGACACACTGACAGGCTCCAAATCCAGAGGGATGGACACACTGACAGGTTCATCATCTCTGCTTGGGGAACAGAGCCTGGAGGTCAGCAGGGATGAGCCACAGCAACTTGCAAGGCAGAGCTTGGAAACAAAACACCCCTCAGCACACCAGATTAAATGCTGGGCACTGGGGAAAGGAAAATGCCTCATCCAAGCCATGAAACTCCAGAGGACAAAGATCCCCATCAACACGAAGGAAAAACAACAATAATGTAAACAAAATTAATAGTAACATAAACAAAATTATAAAAATAACAACAGGAAACAAACAGGTTTGTGAAGGGGACTGGGGGCAGCAGTGCTGAGGGCTCTCAGAGCACCACAAATCAAGAGGGATGGACACACTGACAGGCTCCAAATCCAGAGGGATGGACACACTGACAGGTTCATCATCTCTGCTTGGGGAACAGAGCCTGGAGGTCAGCAGGGATGAGCCACAGCAAACTGCAAGGCAGAGCCTTGCTTGAAAGCAAAACACCCCTCACCACACCAGATAAAAATCCTAGGCAGTGAGGAAGGGAAAATGCAATTACAGAGGGGATGTTCCTGCAAAGTGATAAAAGCCTTTGGAGCAGCATGTGCCAATAGTGGGAAAAGGTGAGTTTGCACCTGAGATTTCAGAATATTTAATCTACAAAGCTGCAATCTGTCAATCAGCTGTTTACATGCTCCAGAACACGAGCCCCAGCTTTACCTTCATTCTCTGTATCATCCCCACTGACCAGCTCGTACAGCGTGAACACAGAGTTGGTCAGGCCATTCTTGGACACCTGGAAACACAAAAGGCAAAACAGCAAATTTCATCCACACGGCTGAACATCCTTGTCCAAACCTCTCACACATCCTGGGGTGTGCAAAACTGAGTGTGCAAAGCTGAGCGTACAAGCAGTGCCATTTCCTAAATAGCAGCCAGGGTCCCCCATCCTCATGGACACAGCCTGGTCTGGGTGTGCTCTCACCCACTGATAGATGAGCTTTCCCCATTCTTCTGGTCTCTTCCACATGATCAGGAAGCTGGTTTTGTTCTTATCCAACCATTCCAGGTTCCCTAGAAGCAACAGGGAACAGGGATTGAGGCAGAGAAGTCAGAAATAAGGATTGTGAAAAATGTGTATTTTATGATTGGCTTTTCGCAAATATTAAAATTAATATTATATGTGTTGTGTTAGAAAGTTATGCTGTATTAATTCTCTTAAGTAGTGTGTTAAATATAGGTTATAAAAAATGTTTAAATGTTTTAGGTTATATAAAAATGTTAAAATAGAAACTATGCTATGTAAGATACTTTTTAAAAGAAAGGACTTGCAGGGAGATAGCAGCCACAGGACACCTGAAACTTTCAGAGAAAGAGAATTTATTGCTCTCTTATGAGGAGAAATTAACTTCTTCCTGCCTTGAAGGCACCTTAGGATTCAGAGGAAGCAGCTGACACTGACCAGACAGAACCCTGTGTTTAGTGGAATTTATGCATCATGTATGAGGTGCATGAATATGCAACAGGCTGTTGCTTTTAAGGGTTAATCCTCCGTTAACTGTGTCCTTTTTTGGGCTTATTTTACCCAGAAAAAGGTACCTGAACTGTCTGTAACTCTTTGCTTTTATTGTCTCATATTGTCCTAATCCAAACTGTCCAAATTATTATTACTCTAACTGCGTTACTATTTTTATAACCATTTTATTACTATAAAAAAATTAAAAACAAGCGATTGGCGTTTTTCACATGAGCAAACACGCAGATTTCGGGACATGTGCCACACACTGCACCCGGAGGCAAACTCGCAGACCATCCCTGCCCTACGCACTAAATATACCGAATATTGTTGAATATTGCTGTGTTTATAAAGCAATATTCAATTCATAGAGCAATACTCCCTTCCCTGCACAGCCCAAACCCCCGGACGGAGCTGCCCGGTGCCTGCGGGGTTCGGGCACACGGCACGGACGGACAGACGGACGGACACGCACCGTTCTTGCGCAGCTCCTCCAGCACCACCTGGATGGATTCCAGCGGCAGCTTGCCTGGTTGCGGGTTAAGGAGGCGTCGGCGGAGGCGGGGAGCGGGGGCTGGGGGGTACCGGGAGCACCGGGAGCACAAAGGATACGCTGGAGCCGGTGGTTGGCGAAGAGCGGGATGTCCTGCGCCTCCCGCACCGTCATGGCGGGCAGCCGGTGCTCCTGGCTGTAGGCCAGCGCCAGCGCGCACCACGCCGCCAGCTGCTTCTGCCGCGTCTCGCCGTTCGGCTGCAGCCTGCGGGGCCCGGTCAGCACCGGGGCGGGTGAGCACCGGCACTGCCCGTTCCCGGTTCCCGCGTTCCTCGCCCTGCCCCGCCTCCCCCATACCCAGCCCGGCCGTGCTCACGTGAAGAAGGGCGGGAAGCTGTACTGCCACGGCCACACGAAGCTCATCGCCGCCGCTGCTACCGGAACCGCCGCCGCCGCCGCTTTCCGCCCCGTCCCGCCCCGCTTCCGGCCCGGCACAGCGAGCCACGCCCACCGCGCGGAGCCACGCCCACTCCGCTAGACCACGCCCTCACCACACGGCTCCCTCCTGATGAGACCACGCCCTCATGTGAGACCACGCCCTTCCCGTGAGACCACGCCCTCCCGACCAAACCCCACCCTCTCCGTCAGGCCACGCCCTCTCGACATGGCCACGCCCCCGTATAGCCCCGCCCGTCCCGTCCCGGTTTCGGTGCCGGTTCGGCCCCGGTGTTCCGCCGGAGCGTTCCCCACGCAAGGAGCTGCCGGCGGGAGCGGACCCGGGCCGGCGGGATGGAGCGGACGAAGAACCAGCGCCAGGCGTGGGGGGAAAAGCGTTTAATACCGAGCCGCGGGGAGGGGAAGGCGCGGGAGGAACCGGCCGCCGCCGCAGCGCGGGGTGGTGGCACCGAGAGCCCACCGGGCGGGCCGGGGGTCCGGGAGGGCAGCTCTAAGCCTGAGCCTTGCCGTCCTTGCTGCGCCAGATGACCAGGGTGACAAGGAAGGGGATGAGGCAGATGGGCGCGATGATCATGGCCAGCAGCACATCCTCGGGCGGGTCGAAGTACACCGGGTGCTCCAGGGTGCAGTTGTGGAAGTAGATGTGGTGGCTCTGGAAGATGTACTGCTCGGCCAGGGCGTTGGGGTAGCTGTAGTTGAGGCGCTCTGCCCACCCCTCCAGGCAGTTCTGCAGCTCGCTGTAGGGCCTGGAGCACAGACACCGGGACACCGGCAGGGGATGGGACACCGGGGACACACACCCGGGCACCGGCGGTACCCTGGTGGTGTGCCCAGCCCCTGCCCCTGCTCTAAAGGGAAAGGTGCTGTGTTGGGAAGGATGAAAGCTTGACAACGAAAATCTCACAGATGCTTAGCAGAAAGATTTTTTAAATGTAGAGTCTGATGAAGGAATAGAAGTTAAAGCAAGTTTTGATATAGAAGAAAAGAATTGCTGAGCCAGTCTTACTGGATAACCAAGGAGACAAAGGGTGTGTTGGTTAGAAGGGGTTTTTAGGACTTAGAGCAAGATGTTTTTACCAAGCAGAAAGATAGCACAGACAAACAAGCCTGCTGATGTTGCAAGTAGAAAAAAGGTCTCAGAATTTTCTACTGCAAGAAAACTGAAAAACAGCTTCCAGCTTAAACTGTAATGTACTGACTTTGAGTGATTGGAGAACAGTAACATGAATATGGTAATTACAGTAGTTATGGTAGGCTATAGGTAAAAGTTAAGGTATAGATTGGTTCTACTGTATGAAGATGCTCAGCAAAGAAAAGTATATAATGTATTGTGACCAAAAGAAAAGTATATCATGCAATTTAACCTAAACTAAGACTCTCCAGGCCTGCCTGCAGCTGGAGCTGACAGCTTTAGGCACAGCTCTGTCACCCATGACCCTGGACTGCTGAACCTCTTGGATGTAATAAACTGCATTTTGGAGACTGCCTGGAGTCCTGCATCCCTCATTCAGGCTCTCACAGTCCTGCTGGCCGTACCTGCTGATGATTTTCCACTCGCACAGCTCCGATGGCAGCACTTTCTTCATCAGGTGGACGAAGTAATCCCAGCAGTGCTGTGTGATGGCGATGTAATTCCGCTCTGTGAGGAAAGGGGCTGAGCAGGGCAGGGTGTCTCTGCCCACAGGGCATCACCTGCTGCCAGGTGACACCTGGAGCCCTGCCCAGGCTGGTGGCAGAGCCAGCAGCAGCACAGTGAGGGATGGACCTGCAGCAGCCCAGGGCAATGCCAGGGGCACAGAGGGAGGGCAGGCTGCTGCTGGCTGTGGGCAGTGGCAGGGAGAGCTTTGTGCCACAGGTTTTATTTTTGGGATGGTTAGGGGAAAGAAGGGATCATCTCTGGCCAGGGCACCATCTGTCCTACAGTGCTGCCCGGCCCTTGCTGAACCCCGACACTCACCCATGGACTGGGCTGTCCCGTTGGAGGTGGCCGTGGCTGGGTTTGTCCCAGTGGCCTGGCTGGAGCTCATTGTCACGTTTTCCATGTGACAAAGGCCAGGCCCGAGGAGCACTGCAGAGAGAGGGACACAGGGTGAGAGGGGACACAGGCTCTGGGGGTGATAAGGGCACTGACAGGGCTCCATGTGCAGGAGCTGCCCTGGCAGAGGCCGGGTCTAGATGAAATTACTGATTTTGGATTTGGGAAATAACTCATCTTGGCACTGGAGCCAGCAGGTGGGGCACAGGAAGCCAGAGCCTGGCACATGCTGGGGCTAGGGCATCCAGCCCCCCATGTGGGCAGGGGCTAGCCAGGCTGCAGGCAGCTACCCAAAGGTTCAGAGGGGCTGTTTAGGAGCTACAAACCCTGGGCCATGGTCACAGCATGGGGACAAACTGGGACCCCCAGGCACGGGGAGCCAGCGTGGTGCTGCGTGTCAGCCGGACAGGGCTGGGGCAGGAAGAGGAAGCGCTGGCCCCAGCACAGAGCTGCTGGAGAGCCCCTCTGCCTGCCATCAGCTCCACACCCAGCACTGCCTGCCAAGGGCGTGGGGCACGTCTGGCCTGGCCCACGGGAGCCCCACGGCTCAGGGAAACTTCTCAATCCATCTTCCACCCACAGCTGTGGGGCACTGATGGTGGTTCTGTGCTGACCTGCCAGTCTGTGCCCTCCTTGGGCTGCTTGTGGGGGCTCTGGCACAGCTGGGCACTGGGCACAAGGCACTGCTGGGCTGGTGGGGAGCTCTGGCGCCGCTGGGCACTGGGCACAGGGCACTGCTGGGCTGGCACACTGGCTGTGCTAAGGGCAGCCCACCCTGTCCCCATTTCTGCCCCTAATGGCTCCATCCAGCCCCCCTGCCCGGGCATGTGCGGTGCTACAGCTCCCTCCTCCCCTAGCCGTGCCAGAGCGCGGTGGGAGCTGCCCACAGCAGCTGGCGCTCACCTGCCGTGCCCCCCGGCCGTGCCAGCCCCAGCTAACTCAGCCTGGACGGGCTGGTCCCGTTTGGGGTGGGGCGATGGGGGCGGGCTGAGCCCAGACCCTGGCCCCGGGCCCCACGAGTGGGAGGGCGGCCACGTGCGGGGTGGTTCGGGGTGCGGAGCCCCGCGCACTTACCGGAGAGCAGCAGGAGCCCCCGGGAGAGGCGGCCGGAGCTGATGTGCGTGCGCGGTGCCATCCTGCCAAAGCCTGCCGGCTAACGAGCGGGACAAGGATTTCAATGGAAATAACAGGAAGCAACTCCTTTCCTCTGACAGGGGCAGTTTGACTACAGGAGACGTGTGAAAAATGAGATTGCTCAGTGCTGCTCTGAAGCGGCTCTCCCGGCGGGACCCGGCGCTGTCCCGTGCGGTGCCGGCCCCCGCGGGCATCGCTCCCGCACCCCGGTACCCACGGTACCCACGGTACCCACGGTACCCGCGGGGCCCGCGCCTCACCCACCGGCCCGCAGGATCCGCTCCCCGAACGGCACGTCCAGCGTTAGGGAGGCCGCGATTTGTTTACTTGTGTATTTCTCTTTAATCCTGTCTGGGCTGGGTTGTGAAATCCCTCGTCTCCTGCGTGGAGGGCAGGCAGCCCAGCAGCGGGGGGAGTGGACGGGAAAGCACAATGTCCCCGGCAATGGGGGCGGCAGGGGGACCCACGGCCCCAAACCGGGTGTTTCTGCTTTAGCCGGGCACCTGCCCCATAGGGGCAGCCCCAGCTCCTGCCCATGGCCACGGAGGGAAGGGTGATGGCACAATCCACCCCCAGGCACCAGGCCGAGGAGGTGGGGAGGGGGCAGACACTTGGCCGACCCTGCCGGTCCTTGGCCGCAGTGCCTTCCTCCTGCTCTGTCCAGCCTGGCGCCTGCCTGGCTGTGCCAGAGCCCCCCTTCCTGGAGCAGTTCCTGCCCAGGGGCCCGTGTCCCCCGCACTGGGGGTGACTTCAGCCTGCGACATTCCTACAAAGGACCTTTCACGCCTGCCGAGGGCAGAGCGCCGCCCAAAGCCTCCCCTTTAACATCAGCCTGCAGGGCAGGGCAGCTCGGACGGACCCTCCCTGCCGCGGATCGCAGCTCCCCAGCAAAGTCCGATGAGCTGTCCGATGCTTCCCGGGCAGCAGCAGCCACCTTCTGCGGGCGAGTGGCCACATCTGGAAGTCATCCCCGGCACTCCAGTGCCTGCAGGGCTGGAGCCACTGGTCCCTGTTTGTGGAGGAGCCGGCGGAGCCTCCAGCCGGGTGGCAGGAGCCTCTGCCAGGGAGACACCCAATGATCTCAGCGCGGCCCCGGGGCTGGGACGGCCGCCGTCCTGAGGGGATGGGCAGGGACAGGACGGTGGCTGCCTGCCAAGGGCTCCCCACCCAGCCTGGCATCCCCGGCCTTCCCTGCCAGCCCCCACGTGGGGTGCGGGGTCAGTTGTGTGGGGCTCTTCTCCCCCCAGTGCTCCCCCAGCCCCATTCCCAGCCTCCCCTCGCCACGGGACCCACTCCATGCCCAGGGAATCGCAAGCTCCCCATCCCTGCTCTGACATGTCGCCCTCAGTCCTGTCCTCCCACCCATTAGCTGCCAGGGCTGGGAGGGAAGGAGGCTGTCGCTGGCCCCTCAAAAACCTGGGGGCCAGCAGGAGATGGGCAGCTTCTCCCTGGGATTTGAGCCCCTTTCTGGGCTCTGCTGAGTGTGAAGGCAGCTGCAAGGGGCACGAGCAGCCACACTGGGGCCAACTGCCCAGCTTGGGGAGCCTGGCCTCTGTGCAGCTGGTGAAGAATTCAGAAAAGAAAGAAGGTGTTGATGGCTCCAGGCCAGGGCCGGAGAGCAGCAGGGTGCCACTGGAGAGCTCACTGCGGGTGCTGTGGAGGGGACAGCATGGGGCCAGCCTGCAGGGCTGGGGACACATCCCTGTGATGCTCCGAGTGTGCATGTGGTGGCACTGGGGCCTCGCTCCGTGCAGCACCCTCAGCTCCGTGCAGCACCCGCGGGAGCAGAGACGGGAGCGGGCAGCAGAGCAGCCCCAGCCCGGGGAGCATCCTCATCCTCCCGACAGCGGCATCCCTGCACCCGGGCTGGGGCTGCCCTGGTCACCCATCCCGGAGCCCGGCTGTCCGCCCGCTCCCGAGCCAATGCCCGGCGGGGTCGGGGGACACCGGGCCCCCGCCGCACCGGGCTCGGCGGAGCTCCCAGATACGGGCGGGCCGGTCCTGCTCGAACCCCGCAGTCACCCTGCCGGAGCCCCGGGGCAGCCGGCACACGGGGCCCCCGCCGGGGCAGAGGCAGCTCCGTGAGCTCCCCAGCGCCGGGGCCCCCGGGGCAGGAAAGCGGCCGCCAGCAGCCGCTTCCTGCCCGGCGCCGCCACAGCCAGGGGTGGGGCCACAGGGACCCGGGACACCGGCACGGCTTGTCGGGGAGCGAGGCCATGCCGGGCACGGCTGTCCCGGGGCCCGGAGGGCGATGGAACCGGGCGGGAACGGCGCTGCCCCACCAACGCTTCCCGCGGGACCGGGCCGGTCCCGCAATAGGGGGCCGGGAGGACCCAGACACACCGGGAATGGGCGGGCACGGCACCGAGCCGCTGCTTAACCCGTTCCCCGCAGCCGAGAGGGGTGTCCTCCAGGCTGGAAGAGGTCCGGTCTGCCGGGGCAGGGCATGCACCCCGACCCACCGGCACCGGCACCGACACCGGCGGCGCGGGGCGGGGCCTGCGGATGTGAGGGGGGGCCTGGGATGAGGGGGGCGGGGCCTGTGGGTGAAGGGGCGGGTCCGGGGGTGTGAGGGGCGGGGCGGGGCCGGGGCTGGCGATGTGAGGGGCGGGGCCCGGGGCGGGCCGAGCCGAGGCGGGGTCTGGTGCCTGAGGCGGACCCGGGGCGGCATCCGGGGCTGGGTCCGGTGCCTGAGGCGGACCCGGGGCGGGCCGAGCCGAGGCGGGGTCCGGTGCCTGAGGCGGACCCGGGGCGGCATCCGGGGCTGGGTCCGGTGCCTGAGGCGGGCCCGGGGCGGCATCCGGGGCTGGGTCCGGTGCCTGAGGCGGGGTACGGGGCGGGGTACGGGGCGGGCCGGGGGCGGAGGCCGGGGCGGGCCGGCGCGCGCGCAGTGTGTCGGCGGCGCGCGGCCTCCCCCTGTCGCCATGGCCGAGCAGTGAGTGCGGGCGGGGCCGGGGGGTCCCGGGGGTTCCCGGGGGTCGCGGGTGCCCGCGGTACCAGCCGGGCCCGGTGGGGCAGGGACTGGCGGCGCTCGGGCCCGCTCCCCCGGCCCGGCCTCGGCTCGCTCCGGTTCTTGTTGGCGGAGCTGGGACGCGCTGGGGCCCGGCCGGAGCGGCGCGCAGGGCGGCTGGAGTGGAGCCGCGGCTCCCCGGCGGTGTGAACCGGGGGAGGGCGGGGACCCTCCGGGGGCTCGGGGGACAGCACGGGCGGTCCTGATCAACGCCGCCCCTCGCTGCTGTCCCGGGCCTGTCCGTGCGTTTCAGCTGGGGGTGTTCCGCAGCCAGGAGCGCTGCGCAGCGACGGCGTTATTTGCTTGGTTTAAGTCTGTGATGTATAGAGTGTTTTTCCCATCCACAGGGACGTTTTTCTAGTATCACTTGTTTCGGGGTTGAGCTCGCCATTATTTAATGTTTATTCTTTCTGTGCTGTTACAGAAAAATGGAAATTACCACTCCTCCGACATCCAAGTGTATCATGTACTGGAAAAGGAAAGTCAAGTCTGAGTACATGCGTCTGCGGCAGCTCAAGAGGTTCCAGGCAAACATGGGAGCAAAGGTACAGCCACAGCAAGGACTGGGCTGGGATGCCCCAAAAAGAATTTATTTCAGCTCACAGTGTCTGAGTGTTACTAGAGGGTGTCAGAAAGGTGAATTGATAAGCTGTGTTTGACTTGGATCAGTGGAGATGCCACTTCTCGTGCTCTGTCTTGAGCTGTGTGGGCAGCAGCTGTCACACACGAGGTCATTGAACAAGCATTGGTGTAACTGCAGCAGGAAAGCTCATTTCCACTTGGTTTTTACAGGATCTCCTTGCTGAACCCTTTCAGTGCTGTTGGAGTTCTCAATGGGTTTTCTTAAATTTTGAGACTCCTCTCTCTCCTTTCAGGCTCTCTTTGTGGCCAACTTTGCAAAGGTCCATGAGAAGACTCAGATCCTTAATGAAGACTGGAAGAAGCTTCGGGTGCAGCCAGTGCAGCTGATGAAGCCAGTCAGTGGGCACCCGTTCCTGAAACAGGTGTGCAGAGGAAAAGGGGCACCATCAGCAAGTGGGGACTGCAGCCAGGACTCTGCAGGGAGCTGTGGGGATATGGATGAGTTTTTGTCTGTGTTGTCCATGCCTCACACTTCTGCAATGCAGAAATGGATAAAAAGTACCCCCAAGGCTTTTTCCTGTGATGGAGTGCACAGAGTGCATGTGGGGCTTCTGTGTTTGTCCTGAATTCAGTTTTCCTCGGGCTGTGGCAGCCTCCCAGAGTGGTTCCTCACTGACCTTCTCTGTACTTGTATTCCAGTGCACTGTGGAGAGCATTTTCCCAGGGTTTCCAAGCCAGACACTGTACATGAGGACCTTGAACACAGTGGCACTGGTGCCCATTATGTACTCCTGGTCCCCTCTTCAGCAGAATTTCATGGTATGTGTGAAGCATGGGGGTCTCAGTGAGATCAGCATCTGATTCTTACACAGTTGGGAAGTGGCTCTTCATCCCACTTGTTTCAGGCAACATCTGTGTGAGAGATGATGGAAAGTGTTGCTTTAGTTGCTTGTTTTGTAGAATCCCAACCAGCCTTGAGTCCACACTACCTCACCAGGTAGTCTCTTTTGCATGTGGCTTCTTTACAGAGTCACCATTGTTTCACAGAATTCAAAGAGTAAATATGTTTTTTTTTGGGGGGGTTTTGTTTGTTTGTGTTTTTTTTTCCTAATATTTTTATTTCCCTTTGTATTAAGAGTTTTATTTCTTAGTCAGATCTTTTTGTTTGTGACTGGGTTACAGTGGGATAGCACTGATGTGTCCATGATGAGCCATCTGAAGCTTTGCTGTGTGTTGTTGGCAGGTCTGAGGGACCAGAGCACAGCCCCATTGGGGTCAGCAAACTCTGCTTTTCTGAGCTGTGTCTGATCTCTCTTCAGGTGGAGGATGAAACAGTCCTGTGCAATATCCCTTACATGGGCGACGAGGTGAAGGAAGAAGATGAAACTTTCATTGAAGAACTTATTAATAACTATGATGGCAAAGTTCATGGAGAGGAAGGTAACCTGGGAGCAGCCAGCTCTGTCCACTCCAGGCCAGGTTGGATTGGGGCTTGGAGCAACCTGGCTTGTCCATGGCAAGGGTGAAACAAGATGAGCTTTAAAATCCCTTCCAACCCAAGCCTTCCTATGGTTCTGTGGTTCAGTCTCTTGCAAATATCCAAGTAGTTCAGAAGTCAAAAGGTGGCAGCAGCAACCAGCTTTTCTGTGGGAGATCTCAGAGCAGGATAACAGGATGGTGCCTGCTGTTCTCCTTTGCAAGGGCACATTCCTGCCTTTGGGTACCTCACTCCATTTTAATACCTGGAGTGCTCTGGAGCCACTTCTGTTGTGTGCAGGGATTCACAGGCGTCCTCTGGGATGCTGAAAATGTGCTAGAGGGGGAGAAGCTCAGCAACCCTGTTCTGCTTGTTGCCTCAGCCAAGAGTTTAATCAATGAAAATCACTGCCTGCCCCATAATAAAACTGCCCAGTGGGGAGGAAGACAGGGAAAACTGGTGTGGCCTGTCCCCAGATTGCTGAAAATGATACACCACTACTGACTTTAGTGCTAAAATCCCACCTACCCCAACAAAACTGAGAGGGGGGCTCTGGTGGGTATCAGAGCATGTAGGCTTGTGGTTTGCTATGGCAAGAAATGAGAAAGATGGTGGCACTGCCACTTCTGTGTGTTTCAGAAATGATCTCAGGGTCAGTCCTCATCAGTGATGCTGTGTTCCTGGAGCTGGTGAATGCTCTGAATCAGTACTCGGACGAGGAAGAGGAAGGACACAACGATTCTGAGGTGAAGCAGGAGGATGGAAAAGAGGAGCTGCCAGTGACAAGGAAAAGAAAGAGAATTGCAGTGGAAGGTGGGTTTGCCCCAGAGAAATGAAGATTATGTTGGTCACATTTCTGTCCTGAGCACTGGGCACTGCTCTCCTGCCATCCCTGGGTTGTTAATGTGCCAAGAGCAGTTCCAGCTTGACAAGTTCTGTAGCAGAAGGGAAATGATTTGCTCTCACTGTCTGCTGTGGACAGGGGAAGAAATCACCATCGGAAAGTGTGGTGAGAAGTTATTTAATGAGTCATCTGGAAACCCACTTCCTGTGAGATTAGCAGGGCTGGGTGTTTTCTGAGAGGCTGTGGGATGTTTTCAAGTGCTGGTCTGGCAAACACCTGTCAGAGAGGTGTGGGTGGATCTCTTTCTGTGGGAGGCAGGGAGATGGACATTTTCAAATCCCTTCCAGACCTGCTTTCCATGTATTAGTGTTCCTCTTCCCTCTCCTGTGCCACCTGGAGCTCTTGTTGCCTAGAGGAAGCTCTGGTTTGTGGGATTTTCATGTGTCCTCAATGACCTTTTGAATGCTGATGGGTAATTTTGTCTTTGTCCTTGATCTGTAGTGATATGGGCAGCACAAACACCAACACTTCTGTGGATATAGAAAAGCATTGTCTGCAAGTTCTGCCCTGGCAGAAATAAATAGTAATAGCACTTTAGAGAAGTTGGTGCTCCCAGCAGTACATTGTGCTGCACTGCAAGTTGGCCTAGCACTGCTTTGAGAATACCTCAGCCTGGTGCAGATCACAAAGTTTATCTGCTGTGCATGGGATTACATTTTCGTCTTAAAACAATCCTGAGCATCTCTGGAATTGCACTTGTGTAGGGAGGAAAGACCCATCCACATCAGCTTGTCTGAAGAATTGTCTCCTCTTCTTTACAGGTAACAAGAAGTGTTCAAAGAAGAGGTTCCCCAATGACATGATATTCACTGCTATTTCTTCCATGTTTCCTGAGTATGGCTTCCCAGAGGATATGAAAGAAAGGTAGAAAATCCCTGCACTGTTGTCTGTTCCTTTTCTTAGCAAGAGTTGCAATCTTTATTTCAGAGACCCAGCACTGTGGGCTGGCTGTGCCACAAAGCTCAGTGCCTGCAGGCTCTGTGAGCTGAGTGTGTTCTGAGTGTTACAAAACTTGAGGTACCTTCTCAGGACCTTCTGCTGGTCAGAGTGACCCCCAGATGTGTTAGAAAGTCTCTTTTCCCAGCCTGGCAGTCAAAGAAGGAGTCAGAACTCTTCTATTCTCTTTTTCAAGGTTGTTTATTGTTTCTTATTTATAAAATTCTTTCTCTTAACTTGCCGAGGTCCATTCAGAGGTCAGACAGAGGCACACTGGTGTTATCTTTTTATATTAAAAAGTACATGTACATTATTTACCATAACTTCCCAAAACCTATCACCATGTTAGACAGTGAGCTTCTACTCTAAACCAATCCAAAAGTGCCAACATCACAGCAGAAGATAGAGACCAAGAAGGAGAAAGGCTGGACGTGCCCAGATTCCTCCATCTTGCCTCCTGAACCTCCATTCTAAAAACCCAAAAAAATCTATTTTTCACCCCATGACACACTAATTATTATTCTCCTTAGACTTTCATGGCTTGCACATCCTCATGTAAGATTGGTAATTTTTTGAATGGGTCATAATCAAAGTCACAGGTATCTTGGGCTCTGTGCCAAGGTCTCTGAGCCCCCTGGCAGGGGTTTGGGCAATCCAGGACAGCCAGAGGGATGTCCTGAATTCTGACAGTACCTGGGCCAGAGCCTGATGATGCTATAAAGCTGTCCCAAACGGGGAAAGCACATCCCTGGGTGTTTGTGTGTTGGGGAAGATGAAACAGGAAAGCCTTATAAATATGATTGCCTGGCAAAAGATTTTGAGAATATACAAACTATCAGTGAGATTGAAATGAAAGCAAGCTTTGAGATCCCTTAGTTACTGAACAACTGGAAAACAATGGTATGGTCTGCTGAAGGTCCAAGGGTCAGAGCAGACCCTACAGCTTGGCAGAAGGGGCCCAAAGAGGAGTTTTTAGGGTTTAAAATGTAACACAGTATGGTGATGTAATGATTCTTATAGGCTGTATGGAAATGCTATAGGATTTGTATATTGGACTAGATTGGTTAGTGAGAATTACAATATTCAACACAGAAGAAGATTTATTGTATTGTAACAGGAACCTCACTCTCTTACCCTTTTACTCTCTCACCCTTTTACTCTCTCACCCTCTCATCCTCTCTCCCCCTCTCTTCTCTCAGCCTGCTCTGAGCTGTGTTTGGCAGCTCCCAGCAGGGCCCTGCACTTGACCCTTTGCAATAAACCCCAAATTCCTGACCTGGCTTCAGAGATCTCTCCTCTCCATCCATCCTGACCGTCCTACCCCCGTCACTCCTACATTTTGTTTGTCCCCAGGTACCGGGAGCTCACCGAGGTGTCCGACCCCAACGTGCTGCCCCCACAGTGCACCCCCAACATCGACGGGCCGTGCGCCAAGTCGGTGCAGCGGGAGCAGTCCCTGCACTCCTTCCACACCCTCTTCTGCCGCCGCTGCTTCAAGTACGACTGCTTTCTGCATCGTAAGTGCCGCCTCAGCCGGACGCTTCCCTAGAGCCCTTTCTCCTCAGTTTTCCTCTGCACGCCTTGCTTAGTCCGTGCTGGAGTCTCTGGAGGGTGGTGCCTCATGAGTTTGCAGTGGGGCCTTGGGAGCTGACAGAAGCCTTTGGCACGGACGGCTCCGCTCTGGGCTCCCACGGACGGCAGACCGACGCGCGTGGCCGTCCCCTCTCCGCGCTCAGCACGCCGCCTCCGAGCTCCCGGCAGTTTGTGCGCTAGTCCTGCCACCACCAGACTTTGCTCTTGCTTTGCAGAAGCTCCTCAGTGAAAGGCATGAAATGTTTCACTGCCAAAGTCTGGACGTGCCCCCTGTGTTTTGTTGCCTCCCTGGAACTTACAGCTTCGTCTTAGTCATGTTCCTGCGGTTGGTCCTGCCAAAGCCTTTTGGATGCTGATTAGCTGCTGGAGCTGCTGTTCTCCAGGTCTTAAGGGCTTCTTTGGGAAGTCACAGGACTTTCTCCAGTGAATTATTTATTAAAAGATATAATATTAATATGACGTGGTCTTTTTGTTTCAGTGTGAAAGCTGATCCTTCTCCTTTGGCCTCTCCTTCCCAAGCTGCCTGGTCCCCACTGTGGGTTGGAGCAGGGTTACCCTGTGGGTCTGGTCACCTCAGGCCCCACCTCAGCCACACAGACTCCTGCTTCCTGTCCCTTGCAGAGTGGGGGGAGACTCTTGGAGAATGCTAATAGTAAAGATAACTGTTACTTTTTCAGCTTTTCATGCTACTCCTAATGTGTACAAACGAAAGAATAGAGAGACCAAGATTGAGCCAGACCCTTGCGGCGCAGACTGTTTCCTGTGGCTGGTATGTTTCTCTGTCACCTTAGAAACCATGAGAGAAGTGCCCTGGCCAGCTGTGCTCTGCAGAGCTCTGTGGATCTTTTGCACAACTTGGATGATTTTTTCAGAATTAGTTTGGGTCCTAGTTGGACTCAGAGGAGCGTGACTGCAAATGCAGACCTTACCAGATGCATATTATAGCAGATCTCCAATAAAGATTAATTGCAGAGCTGGCAGATGGGAAATTGTATGACAGATGATTTCTCTGGACTCATTGCAGTGTCAGAGAAATTAAGCCCGTGCTAAAAGGACCAGAGCAAGAAGTCAGGAGGATCCAGAGGAGTGGGCTGGGAGTTCAGGGCCAGGGAGCAATGCCAAAGAGAACAGAGTGGGAACATGCAACACAAGCAGCTGGTTTGGCATTTGCTGAAGGGACCACACGTGGCCAGCCTCTTCTACCTGCTCTTGGTGGTGGCAGGACAGGGCTTGTCCCAGGGCCTGTGGAGAAGGCTTCCTGCATTCCCTGGTCATCTGCCACCTGTCTTGTCTTCTGCTCTGCTTGCAGGAAGGAGCCAAGGAGTTCGCTGCCCTGCACAACCCCCGCTCCAAGTGCTCCGGGCGTCGCCGGCGGCGGCACCACGCGGTGGGCGCGTCCTGCTCCAGCACCGCCCCGGCTGTCACCGAGACCAGGGAGGGCGACAGCGACCGCGACACGGGCAACGAGTGGGCCTCCAGCTCCTCGGGTATGGTCCTGAGACACCCCTCTCCTCTCGGTGAGGGCAGGCAGCTCCTCCCAGCTGCAGTT
The DNA here is from genome assembly GCF_027579445.1 of Ammospiza nelsoni. NCBI lineage: Eukaryota > Metazoa > Chordata > Aves > Passeriformes > Passerellidae > Ammospiza > Ammospiza nelsoni. The sequence goes on along the minus strand of NC_080658.1, from coordinate 3,267,741 downwards.
CTCCCAGGCTCCCCTCTGCTTCCTGCACAGCTGGAGAATTTGGAGTTAGCAGTCAGTGTTCCCAGCAAACATGAGGGACGCCAGCCCTGCCCCTGCTGCTGTGGGATTCACTGCCCTTTCCCAGGAAGGAGAAATGTTGCCAGGAAAAGCAAGAGCTTTGCTGGGACATGCAAAGTCCAGAGTGAGCCCGTGGCTCCTGAGCACTGTGCCTGGCCTTAGGCAGGAGTGTGAGGCTGGGAGTGCAGTGCAGGGTTGCAGGGCACTAGGGGGTGACCACTGCCCCCCAAACCACGATGGCCAGGCTGTGTTTGGCTTACCATGTGCCTTTCCTGCCAGAGGCCAACTCCCGCTGCCAAACCCCCACAAAGCAGAAGCTGAGCCCGGCCTCCTCCCAGCTGTTTGCGGTGGAGACGCCGCAGGAGCCCGTGGAGTGGACAGGAGCTGAGGAGTCACTCTTCCGTGTCTTCCATGGCACCTACTTCAACAACTTCTGCTCGATTGCCAGGCTGCTGGGGACAAAGACCTGCAAGCAGGTGGGTGCCCAGAGCAGGCAAGAGAGGGGCCAGAGCCACTGCCTGTTGGTTTTATTTCTCTGCCACAAAGCTCCCCACAGGAAGGTGCCACATCAACGCTTTTGGAGCTCAGGGTGTTACTGTGCAGCAGTGCTGCTGTTGGCAGAGTGAGCCCTGTGTGCTGGCTTTGTGGGTTCCCTCCCAGGTGTGCAGGCACTCGTTTTCCAGGCAGGAGGAGGCAGTGTACCATAGGCAGGAAAATGGGGCAGAGCTGCTGCTCTCTGGGCCCAGGCCTGGGAGCCTTGCTGTGCTTACTCACACTCTCCTTATGCTTTTGATAAAACAACTTGAGTGCACTGAACTTTTTGCTTATGTTCTTTGGTAGGTCTTTCAGTTTGCAGTGAAGGAATCGCTTATAACGAAACTGCCAACAAACGAGTTAATGAATCCATCCCAGAAGAAGAAAAGGAAGCACAGGCAAGTGTTGGACAAGCTTGTTTTGTTCTTAAAATGCAACCAGATCCTCTGCTTTTTGTGCCAACGCATTCCCGGTAATCCCCATCTGGCTCCCATCTGTGAGCACGTCCTGCTGTCACATGGGGCTGCTGCTGCTGGGTGCTGGCCTGGCCCAGCTCCAGGGCTGCTGCTCTGCCTGGGGGCTCAGGGGCCCTGCAGCTCCTGGCTCAGCCTGAGGTAGGGCAGCACAGGCTGCTGGTCCTGGTGCCACTTCCCTAACAGCAGCCTCAGCTCCCTTGTAACCCACTTTGTGTGTTGATCTCAGTGTGTCCAATATTATTCTGGCTCTGGTGTTTGGCTTAAAGAGCTGCTGCAGCTGCATCACTCTCATCTCTCTCCACTTTATGGTGGCTGCTGATCATTAATGCATGAATCTGCCAAGCCCATCTCTGCTGTGCTGGCTGCTGGTGCTGAGCAGCTCTGGCTGCCTCTCCATGATGGCTTACACATCCTCTCAACCTTCTGTGCTCCTTTTGCAGGCTGTGGGCTGCACACTGCAGGAAGATCCAGCTGAAGAAAGGTAGAGTTGGCCGTGGCTGTGTCATGGGAGGTTTGCAAGGGTTGAGTTCTCCAGTGGGGTGGCCGTGTCCTGTTCACCACCCCAGCAGGTCCAGCAGCATGGAGGGAGTGACTACCCCTGGGGTGCCAGGGGCATCATGGCCATCCCAGTGCCCACTGAGGCTGAGTGTGCAGCAGGATTTGCTGCAGCCTGAGGGCAGTGTGCAGCCATGCTGTTGTCACTGAGCACAGCCATGTGTGTGTCTGTGGGAGCTGGGTGCTGCCAGGCTCCCTGCCCTGCAGGCAGATGGGCAGCTTGCACCTTCTTGGCTCCAGTGCCCTGCACTTGCTGCTTTGAACAGGTTCCTGCAACATTCAGCTTCCAATCTTGGCATTTCTCTTCTTGTTCTAGATAATTCACCAACCCAGGTGTACAACTACCAGCCCTGTGACCACCCTGAGCATCCCTGTGACAGCTCCTGCCCTTGCATCATGACTCAGAATTTCTGTGAGAAGTTCTGCCAGTGCAACCCTGACTGTAAGAAGAGTTCAAGGACTATTGGGCAGGAAAGCAGCCAGCTCTCCTGGCACAGAGCACAGGAAGGGTGCAGAGCTGGGGCTTGCTGGGTGCCTGCTTTATTCCTGCACTTGCTGCTCTGTCCATCCACAGCAGTTCTGTTAGCTAAGGCCCAAAAGGAGATGGTTCTGTGCTGTTCATATCTGCACTATGCAGCTGTTGGCAGCTGAGACTCTCCTGTTAGTGCTCATCCCTGTGTCAGTATCCTGTGGATGTGGGTGCTCTGCTGGTCCCCTGTGATCAGGATGTGCCTCCAGCAGTTAGGCTGGGCGTTGGGTCACTGCTCTGCCATGTTTGTTTATCCTATCTGGGCTTCCATTCCCAGCTCTGCAGTGGAGAAAACAGCCAGACTTTCTTCTGTCCCTGCTCAAGATCTGCCTGGGGAGGAGCAGCTGGGGCACAGACCCTCTGTTCTGTGGCAAAGCTCACAGTGCAAACCCACTGTGTGTGTTGCTGCAGGTCAGAACCGCTTCCCAGGCTGCCGCTGCAAGACCCAGTGCAACACCAAGCAGTGCCCCTGCTACCTGGCTGTGAGGGAGTGTGACCCTGACCTCTGCCTCACCTGTGGGGCCTCAGAGCACTGGGACTGCAAGGTGGTCTCCTGCAAGAACTGCAGCATCCAGCGAGGCCTCAAAAAGGTATTGACAGCAGTGGGCTGCCTCAGGGCAGAGCTGACACACAGCTGCTGCTGCTGTGTGTGGAGGGGGAGCAGCTTCCCTGAAGATGCCAGAGTCTGGAAAAGAAGCTGCTCTGCCCTGGGCCTCTGCTGCTCTTACTCTGGAGTAGGGATTGTAGGTGTGAAAATCAGGAGGGATGGTGGATGTCAAAATCAGGAGATGGGAGTTACATGAGGAATGGTGAGAGCAAGAGAATATATAAAGTGGCTCTAGAGGAAGATTTAGTCTTGAATTCTGCTGGTCAGAGCAAGGAATTGAGCATTTTAAAAAAAGGGAAATTCAGAGAAAGTTGCAAATTAGTGTGTGTCAGGTCCTGTGCAGCTCCATGTAATGGTGTAGGTCTGTAGGGAGGTGTGTCACAACAAGGGCATGCTGGATGGACACTGGCTCCCTGCTGCCCCCATGACCGACCTGTGTGCTGTGAGGTGCTGTACCTGCCAACTCTCCCCATTTCCTTTCATTTGGTTCCAGCATTTGTTGCTGGCCCCATCAGACGTGGCTGGCTGGGGAACATTCATCAAGGAGGCAGTGCAGAAGAACGAGTTCATCTCCGAGTACTGCGGGGAGGTCAGTGCTGTGCTGGGGCTGCTGGCCAGGCACACAGGGGCTGTGTGTGGTGGGAGAGCTTCCTCTGGCTGTGGGGTCAGCTGCCTTCTCTGGTTCAGCTGTGCCCATGGCCTCTGAGCAGGTCTGGAGATGGAGCCCTGTGCTGTCTGGGGACACGTCTCAGTACCTCTGGCCTCCGCTGTGGAGGAGTGTGCTGTGTGTGTGCTGCTGCCTGAGAGCTCTGCTCTGGCCCTGCCCCATCCCTGGGAGCCCTGGTGGGAGGGAGAGCAGGAGGGTGTTTCCAGGGGCAGCCCTGGAACCTGGCTCAGCCCTCAGCTGCTGAGTCTCTCAAGGTGATCTCCCTCTACAGCTCATTTCACAGGATGAGGCTGACAGGCGAGGAAAGGTCTACGACAAGTACATGTCCAGCTTCCTCTTCAACCTCAACAATGGTAACTTCCTGAGGTTTCCAGGGTTGGAGAGGCCAGGTGGGCATGCTCAGCCCACCTCTTGCCTGGGTGACAGGCCTGGCCTTACACCATGGTTTCCTTCTCTTTTTTCTTTTTATAGATTTTGTTGTTGACGCTACTCGCAAAGGAAATAAAATCCGCTTTGCCAACCACTCGGTGAACCCCAACTGCTATGCGAAAGGTGAGGTCCCCCTGCCCAGCCAGGCCAGGCAGGACATGGTGTGTGAGAGCTCCAGCCCAAGCTGGGGCTGCACATCTCTGATGTTGCATCTCTGATGTTGCATCTCTGGTTGCAGTTGTGATGGTGAACGGAGACCACCGCATTGGCATCTTCGCCAAGAGAGCCATCCAGGCAGGAGAGGAGCTTTTCTTTGACTACAGGTACCTTGGCCAGCACCAAACTTGGCCTGCAGGGTTGATCCCAACCTCTGTGCAGGTTTCTGGGGGCAGCATTGCTGCAGCCATGCCTTCCTGTCCCGTAGGTACAGCCAGGCAGATGCCCTGAAGTATGTTGGCATAGAGAGGGAGACGGACATCATCTAAGCTCCGGGGTGGTTCTGGCACACCTTGCTGCTGCACCTTGTAAGCAATGCCATGTTTGCTTCACGCTGACATGACTGCTGCTGTTCCTGCTGCTGTGTGTGTCACAAGTGCTACTTTCCATCCAGACACCAGAGAGACTCGGGGCAGGAGTGTAAGCAGCCCCTGGGCCATGGCTGTCCCAGCGTGGGATCCCCTCTGCCCCAGCTGGCTGGGAAATGGGGACTGTCCAGCTGTGGCTGGAGTGGCACCAAGGGATGCCTGGGGATGGGAGAGCAGCACTATGCAATATGATACTTTGAGTAGGGGTGCCACTGAGCTGGGTAGAGGATAGTGTTACAATCCCTGCCTGTTGTGACCCAAGGGGGGATTCTCAGAAACCTTCTTTGGGCTTTGTGACCCCCTGGCCCTGGGGATAAAGGGGAAATATTCTCTGGCAGGGTGAGGTTTGGCCTTGCACTCCATGCAAAAAGGAAAGAAAAAAGCACTTTAAATTAACCCTCAACTGGTGGCTGGGCCCTGTATTTTGGGGTGGAGGGACTGCAGGCATCCCAGGTGTCCTGCATCTGTCAGCACCTTTGCTGGGATGTTGCTCCAGGGCTGGGACAGGGCAGGCTGGATGGGGCTGGGGTGGCCTGAAGGTTGGGGCTGTCCCCTGAGAGCCACATACACCACCAGCCTCCTGCCTGGCCTGGTGCTGGGTGCTGGGCTGTGCTCCCAATGTCCAGGGCTGGGTTCCCAGGATGACACAGGGAGCCTGACTGAGCCCTGACCTGGCTCCAGGGCCCCAGCCCACTTCCAGCTGTTTATTCCAGGAACACACAGAGGTGCTGGGTTTGCCTGGGAGCCAAGCCCTCCCTGGCCCAGCCCTCACCATACTTTCCCAGTCCCCTGCCACGGCAGGCCAGGCTGTCTGTCTGTCCTTCCTGTTATCCCCTGGAGCTTGGAGGTGTTTAGGTGTGTCTGGAGCAGTGCTTGTATCCCAGCACCTTCCTGAGCCTTGCTCCCTGCCACCTCCATCCAGCCAGCTCCTGCCAGCCCTGCTCTTGCCTAAGCGTCTTCTGCCACTTTGGCCATATCTGCACTATGCCAGGCTTGTGTCTGTGGTTTGTTGACGGTGAATAATGGTAATAATAATGCACTTTAAATAACATGGCTTGTAGCCTTTGTCATAATAAAGTGGTAGCAAAGACCCTCCCCTGCTCCTGGCCTCTGTTACCCTGGGCACCAGACTGTCCCCACACTGTCCCCAGCCCGCTGGGCTCTGCCCAGCTGTCCCCAACGTGGCTCCCAGGGTCCAGGAGGGACAGAGTGACCCAGTGCTGCCAGCTGCCTGAATCACACTGGCTCAGGGTGGGAAGTGGGGAGAGGTGGTGGTGGGGAGAGCAGGACATGATGTGTGTGTGCAGCAGCAGCTGAGCTGCCTCTAGCCCCGGCTCCCTACACCCTCCCTCTCACTCTGGGACCAGGAATTGCTGTTGCCAATGTGGTGCCTCCCTTGGTGCAGGCTGAGCCGGGGTGGGAGGAGAGGATCTGCCCAGGCTGCCAAGGTGAAGGCTGGGGAGTGTCAAATGCCATCATTCTGCCTTTATTTGATTATCTTCACATCTCATTCAAAAGAACAGACTTTTTAAAAATAAAGTGCCCAGTGGAGCCAGGCCTTTGGGTAGATAAATGCATATCTGTAACATTGTCTTACCACAAACACAGCAAGTGAACAGGAGCTTTCCCTGGGCTGGAGGTAATCGGCAGGACTGGCACTTCGTACAGAGAAGTAGCAAACTACAGACCACGTACCACGACACGCGGGGGCCTCCCTCCCGCGGGAGCTTCCGCTTGGTTTTTTATACAAACCGAGAGAATAAAAAAACCAGAGTGTAGTAGAATATCCAGCAACAAAAAATGGTAGAAAGGATCTGTACCTGATTTATGAAAGCAGCATCTCAGCAAGGTGCGGTGGCGGCATGCGCGGCGCCGGTGTTGGAGTATTGCTGGGCAGCACGGCCGGGCGCGGCCGGCGCTCGTGGCTCTGCGTGGCGCTGGCGAAGCGAGCAAAGCAGCGGGTCAGCTACGCGGGTGGCAGCAGCAGAGGGGTGCCCCCGGCCAGAGGGAGGGTGGGCACCGGGCCCGGGGCTCCCCTACAGAGGCCAGGCAGGGTTTGGCAGCTGGAGGCCTCCGGTGTGGGGGCTGTCGGTGTATCCGGGGCGAGCGAGGCTGGGGCTCGGCGGATGGTGGCCGCGCTCCGGGGCCGAGGAGGTGGCGCTCGGTCCGGTGCCATTCGGTCAGTCTGAAGGCGGGTGTTGGCAGTTCAGGTGTGCTTGGCCTTTTGGTCCCGCGGCGCTCGCTCATTCCCGGGCGGCTCCCGGGGCTGTGAGCCCGTCCCACCCCCGGCCCCGTTAGTCCCCTCTCGGCTCCTCCAGGATCTGGGGCAGGTTCTGTTCCTTGCGGGCTGCCGGCGGTTTGGCGGCACCGCCGTAATCCTGGATGGCCTTGGGCTCGTTGGTGTGGTAAGAGCCCTTGTAGCGGTGGTGGTAGAAGTAGAGCAGCACCAGCAGCCCTGACAGCAGCAGGAGCAGGAAGATCACGACTGCGGGGAAGAGACGGCAGTGAGGGATTGGAGAGGGACCACGGGGCCGTGCCAGTGGGGAATAGCAAACAGAGGCTTCACTTACACCCGATGATGATCCCAATCCAGCCGTCGTCGTGCACGTGGGGGAACTCTGCAGAGACAGAGGAGGCAGCTGAGACCAGGCTGCAGCAAGGTCCCATGCTGGAGCTTCCCCTCTGCAGCTGGTTCTTGACCAGGGCTCCATCCCCACCAGGGTCCCACCACAGCACCCACCTGTGGCCATGTACCAGGGGTCCATCTCAGGAGGGATAAGGAGGGTGCTGAGGGGGAGCATTGAGGCACAGCTCGACTCCACCAGTTCTCCCCGGATGCTGTAGGGCCGCAGGGGACTGGTGGGGTGGAAGATGGCTTTGAGGGGCACGAGGGTGTTGAATTTCACCCCTGACAGGCAGCCTGAGAAGCCAGGTGTGTTGTAGCGCTGGATCTCGGGGTCAATCACGCCAGTCTCTGTGGGGCCACAGAAAGAGATTATTCATCCTTCTCAGAGGGCAAGGGCCATGCTGTGCAGGGGAGACCCCAGAGACCCCAGCATGGGCAGGACCCAGCTCACCCATCACACGACCCAGGTACAGGTTCTTGGGCGAGTCCAGCTTGCTGTCCACAAACAGGGAAAACTGCTGCTCCATGACGGGGAGATAGTCCACCTGGGAGGAAGGTGCACAGCATCAGTGCCCACAGAGCCACCCTGCCCATGCCCTCTCCCAGCATGACCTGAAGCCCCCAGGCCCCACTGGGAGGGGGCCCCAGCCCAAACCTGGGTGTAGAGCGTGCGGTGCAGGCGGGTGATGTTGACACGGTGGGGCCGCCCGTCTGTCACTGGTTTGTTGGTGAGAGTGAAGACATAGGGGCTGGTGCCCAGCTGGTAGCGCAGCTGCAGGCTCCCTGTGGGCAGCACAGGGCTGTCAGCAGGGCTGGACTCTCAGTGGGCACGTCCAGCCCATCTATAGGCTTGGAAAGTGGCACCCACAGGGCAGGGGGCCTTGCCCTCACCGTCATCCTTGATGAGCACAGCCATGTAGTCCTTGACGAAGGTGCTGACATAGAGCAGCACGGCAGGTGCTGAGGTGGTGCTGAAGCTGAAGCTGACCTCCTCGCTGGTGAGGTTGTAGCCAGGCAGGGGCTGCCAGGGGCTGCTCACAATGCTGGCGAACTCCCGGGCGGCGTACAGCGACATGGGCAGGATGTTGTACCGCACCCAGGTGCCCTCCTCGAAGTACCCACCGATGTCTGCGGGAGAGCCCTCGGGGTGAGGGGAGCGCCGGCTCCTCGGCCCTCCCAGCCCGCGGAGCGCTGCACTCACCGTGGTTGCAGAAGGGCCCGGTGAAGGCGGAGACGCTGCAGTTGCACGTGTAGTGGCTGTAGCGCTCCACGCAGAGCCCGCTGTTCTGGCACGGCACCGGCGGGTCCTGGCAGTAGCCGGTGCAGTTGACCCGCACGCCCTCCGTCTCATTGGCTTTGCCCTCCAGGTTGAGCGTGACCCCGTTCATCCGCAGCCCCCGCAGGCACCCCAGGAACGGGCGCATCTTGTGCTCTGCCGCGCCTGCAGCGGGGCCCAGACTGAGTGCCCTGTGGCACATGAGGACCTGGGGGTGCAGGGACGTGGCCAGGGGCTCTCACCAACATAGAGGGGCCGGTCAAATTCCAGGCGGACGAAGCTCTGTGGGGGGAATGGCCGCACCACCCAGGGCAGCTTGTCCACCCGCAGCCGGGCCAGCTTGACGTTGAGCTCAGCCTTCACCTGGTGCCACTCATCATCGTTCCAGGGTACCACCGACCGCACCGTCAGGTTCTCGTCCCCGTTCCCGATGTCAAATATAAATGCCACGTCCCTGGTGGCTGCAAGGACACCGTGCTGAGAAGAGGCCCCAGCCCTTCTGCCCCCAACAGCCTTGCACCCTCTGCTGCCCCCCCGTACTGTTGAGCTCAATGCGGATGTAGTTTCGGTAGCCCGGGTTCTCCAGGAAGACTCCAGACTGGGCAGTGGTCTTGAAGTAGAAGGAGATGTCCAGGCTGTGGTTGGCTTGGAAGGTGGGGAAGATCAGGGCTGCGCCCCTGTTGAAGGAGACGGTGTTCCAGGTGTTGCCTGTGGGGAACAGGAGGGGCAGTGAGGGATGGGCAGGGTCCCTCCATGTGGGACACCTCCATGTAGGCACTCTGCAGGCAGGGGATGTTCTGTGGGGCCGCTCACTTACGGTCTCCATAGCACCGTAGGGGCCCCAGCACGAACTGGGCTTCAGAGCCAGTGCGGTTGGTGTCTCCAACCACAACCTGCGTGACGGGCAGGTGGTCCACAAAGGTCAGCAGACCCTTGTCTGTCCTCCTGCAAATGTGAGCGCATCAGTGGGGCCATGAGGTGTTCCTGTCCCTTCGCCAGCCCGCAACCCTGTTACCCCCATCTGAGTGCCCCAGAGTCTGTGCCCCCCATGTCTGCAGTCCCCACCCCACAGCTCCTGTTGCACAGCTGCCACCACTCACCAAATTGCATGGTCAGCATCACAGTTGCAGAAGTACTGGGGGTCAGCACAGTTCTTGTCCAGCCCGCAGGCGCAGCGCTGGATGCCCGGGCTCGAGCCCCCCCAGTAGTAGTGCCGCTCATCGTTCCGCCCCATCCAGAAGCTGAAGGGCAGCCCGGCTGCAGGCACAGAGGAGGGTCAGGACACTGTCCCGTGTCACAGCCCTGCAGTGCAGCCCTGCAGCACCGACCCACAACCCTGCAGTGCAGCCCTGCAGCACCGACCCCCTTCTCCCGATGCTCACAGGGCGTGTTGAGCAGGCGGGAGTTGTAGCAGTGCAGCTCAATGCGCTGCTCGCAGTACTCAGAGGCGTTGGCCAGGGCTGAGACCTCGGCCCAGGAGGCGTTCCAGTACTCCACGGCCCCCAGGTAGGGCTGGTCCACGCTGGAGCCCGTCACCCGCGTGGCGTAGTGACGGTTGTGCCGGATGATGGTCCACGCTTGGTCCTCTGCAGTGAGAGGGGAGCTTTAGGACTTGATCCCTAGGACACCCCTGCTCCAGGAGCATCAGACAGAGGTCCCCTCAGCCCTCCTGCTGCCCCCACCTCGTATGTCACAGTACACCGTGAAGGGTTTCAGTGGCCCGCTCCCATCTGGGTCGATGGTGTAGTTGCCCGAGGTCTTCCCGCTGACCCGGTAAGCATCACACGTTTCCTTGTAAAGGGCTGGAAGAGAAGAATGGAGAGGAGGTCAGTGCAAGGGAGGCACCAGGCAGGAGTAGGGGCTGCAGGTGCCCCTACTGTCCCTGACGCACGAGGCTCCAGGCTCACATTTGTGGCAGGTCTCCCCCTTGTACCCCGTCAGGTCGCAGATGCACATGAAGTCATCCCAGGACTGGATACAGCGGCTGTCATGCTCACACAGGTTGGGGGTGCACCTGAGGGCACAGAGGGCTCCTGTCCCGGCACCAGCACAGCCCCCAATGCCCCCCACTCCCTGGCAGCACCCTCACCCCGGTCAATACCTGTCTGTGATCCCACAGACATTGAAGAACACGTTGTGGTACTGTGCCAGCCGGTGCAGTGCCAGCAGCTCCACGTCCACAGGCTGCATGTCCACGTTCAGCATCTGCAGGCAGCCGTGGAAAGCCGTCTGGTTTGACCTGCACCCAGTGACTGAGGCTGGCTTGGGGCAGCCTGCAAGAGAGATGGGGGTGAGCAGCCCCCAGGCACCCATTGCCCCAGACCCCACCCTGCTGCCCACCTCCAAAGAAGTACTGGCTGCCAGTGCGTAGCTGGAAGGGGTGTGCCACCCGGAACTCAGCACCATCATCATCGTCAATGGTCACCACAGCTGAGCCCTCCCGTGCCACCAGGTGCACTGAGTGCCAGAAGCCATCATTCAGGTGGTGCCCTGTGCAGAGAGGTGTTGAGGGATAGAATATAAGTAAATAAAGGTAATATAGAAAGTAATCTTACCCCCTAAAGAGTTGTAGCTGGGTTAATTATTAAAGATTAGGAGCAGGCCTGATGTTAACAGGCCACAGCTGTAGGTGATAAGAGTGTTATAAAAGAGTGGATTGATTGGTTGAGGGGAACTGGAGTCAGTTGGCTACTGTGAAAAGAAGGACAAGTCAGTGTTTAGAGGAATTGCCCACAAGAAACATCAAGGAGGTAGGAAACTCTGTCAATTTGGAACCCTTGCAATGTAATGACAACAGAACTCTTGCAATATAATAACAACAGAGAGGAAGGTGCTTGGGGACGCTCTGCTGCCAGCCTGACCCCCCAGCCCACCTGCAGCAAATTCCAGCTTCTTCTTGCCGGGCTGGGCGATGGAGACATTGACCTGCCCCTCGCTCAGCACCATCTCCAGGGAGCCCAGGCGGTCGGAGAAGCCGGTGTAGAGCAGGAGGCCCACGGTGTCCCAGGAGCGGAATCGGAAGCTGACGGCCAGGCGGTTCCTCCGCGGGATCCCCGGCACCTGCACGTAGTTGTTGATGCCGGCGAAGGTGATGGGGCTGGTCAGCTGGTCCTGGCAGTAATGGCCCACTTTGCCCTGGGAGTGACCATGGGAGGGGTGAGGAAGGGAATGTCCCCCTCTCATCCCCGCAGTGCTGGCCTCAATCATACCAAATTGATCCCAATGCCTGGCAGAGCCAGGCGGGCGCCCCAGGCCAGGGACAACCTTGCAGGGTCAATCTGGCACCGCCTGGCTGAGCACGGCCCCACATCACCCCACAGCAGGCAGGGAGCCCTGCCCCAGGGAAGGGGGCACCCCACAGTGGGGCTAAGGACACCCAGGACAGGGAGAGAAGGGGCCACCCCGCGGGCTGAACCTCAAAGCGAATGTTGGGCCGCCGGTGCCGGGCCAGGTCGGCGACGTTGACGCCGTTGAACATGATGTTTTCCACACAGCCGCGGAAGTTCTGCCGGTACGTGAGGTGCTGCTTGTCGTGGTCAATCACCCCTCCAAAGAACACCTGGCAGGCACAGGGAGGGTGTCAGCCCCTCTCTGGAGGACACCATCAACACCCTGGCAGCCCCTGCCCTGCGCACCCACCTCAGTTTCCAGGTCAAGCTGGTCGAAGGTGCCGCGGCAGCGGAAGCGTTTGACCTCCCCGTCCAGCGTCAGGTTGACGTAGTGGCCCAGGCGCTCAATGTGCAAGGAGTGCCAGTGCTGGTCATCCAGCAGGCTGCCCACGGCCACCGTGGTGTGGCCCTCAGTGGCGTGCAGTGGGCTGCTGCCTGGGGAGGACCAGCATCAGCCCGTGGCCCCCTGGCCCCACGCCCCCAGCCCCGGGTCCCGGCTCACCTAAGCTGATGTGCAGGAGGAGCTGGGCCTGTTTGAGCTCCACTGTGATGTAGTCACCCTGGGAGCCCTCCCCGTGCATCAGCACCCCATCCTGCTCCAGTGTCTTGAAGTTGAAGGAGATGTCATCCTCGAAGGTGCTGACCCTCTTGGCTCGGAAACGGTAGGAGATGGCATCGTCCCCGTCAAAGTAGAGCACGTGGGACCCTGGGGAGAGCAGAGCAGCCCCAGCCATGTCACTGCCTGCAGCAGCAGGTGCCCTGGCACGGGGAACACACCCTTCTGCTGCCATGGCTGCAGCGTGTTTGGCACAACGCCCCCTGAGAGAGCTTTGCCAGAGCCAGGGTCCCACCAGGCAGGGCTGCTGGAGCCCCTGGCCAGGTACTCACGGTAGGGGCAGCCATAGAGGCCCAGGCGCAGCCCAATCTTCCCCCGCGGGTTCCAGGCCACGGGAATGATGCGAATGTATCGTGCCAGGATGGGGTAATGCAGGTCATGCCGCACCACCCCGCTCTCGTTCACGTTCCCAAAGAATGTCTGGGGATGGAAGGTCACTGTCAGCACCTTGCTTTGAGTCAGGGGTCTCTACACACCTCAGGGAGCCCCCTCCCACCCCGGGCTCCCCCTACCCAGTTGCTGCCCTGCTGGAAGAAGGGTTTCCAGCTGGTGGGGTGGTCTCCATAGAGCACAATGTAGCGTGTGAGCCAGTCGTAGGTGTTGAAGGTTCCCTGCGTGGCCACGGCGTTGATCCGGTGCTTTTGCATCAGGTCGATCTGGAGCCAGGGCTGCTTGTCGCGGGGGTCGGGGGACCAGCCGCTGGTGCCTGCGGGGGGAGCAGCTCAGGGCTCGCTTGGCACCACCACAGCGCCCGACCCGGCCCCTCAGCCCCGCCAGAGGCAAAACCCGGCCGGGGACACCCCCTGCCCACCGCCCCTGCGCGGGGACTCACTGTGCAGACGGGCGAAGCTGGCCGAGTAGAAGATGTTGTATCTGGAGGAGGCACCGATGGAATAGGAGTAAAGGGGAGCAACGAGCTCATCATAGCAGGGTCCTGAGGGCAGAATGGAGTTGGGGGCGTCCTCGGAGCACCGAGCTGGGCAGTGTCCCTGTGCGGACCCCGAGCGCTCCCGAGGGCCGGCGGAGCGGCGGGCCCGCTGTGCTCTCCCCTCCCACTGCAGCGGAGCTGACACACCTCTGCGGGCCCGGCACCGGCACCAGCCGCCTCCGCACTGACGTGGGCGACGGGACCCCCGCTCTGCCCCGCCCCGGCGGGGAACGATCCCGCGTGGGATCCCGGGGGATCCCGTGCGAACCCTCGCGGCACCGGCAAAGGACCCTTCGGAGGGGCCGGGGTCCCGAACCTCTTTCAGGGTCCCTTACCGGGTCGGACGGAGCGCGGGGAGCTCAGGAGCATCCCCAGCTCACTGTAGGATCCGTGCTGCATCAACCCCCGGCCCACCGCCCCCCGAGTCTGCCCTCCCCGGTACCACCGACCCCCGCCTCGATGCCCCTTCCCCCCGGGCCCGGGGATGGGGTCCCAGGCGCCGTCTCAGGGGGCCACGGGGAGCTGCCCGGTGCCACCGGAGCCTCTCCCATTCCCGTTCCCGAGCGGCTGCCCCAGCCCCGGTGCGGGGTCGGGCCCGGTGCAGCCCCGCGGCGGCGCTGACCGAGGTGCTGCCGGCAGAGCCCGCAGGTCCCGCGGGGCGTCCCCGCTCTCCGCGGCATCCCGGGGCGTTCCGGGGCATCCCGCATCCTCGGGGCGTCCCGGTTGTCCCCAGAGGCTGCGGCCGGCGGGGGGGCTGCGGCGGGGCCGCCCGGGCGGGGCGCGGTCGGCGGGAGAGCCGGGACGGCCGCGCCCGGCGGTGACCTTGGGGACGGTGCGAACGGCGGCAGCGGAGCACCCCGAGGGATGCCGGGGGTGCCCGGGGAAGAAGAGGGGACGCCCGAGGGAGCGGAGGATGCGGGGACCGCTCGGGGATGCGCGGACGGGGCGGCGGGCGCGGTCCCGCAGTGCGGAGCGGCCGCTGCCGGGACTGCGGCCCCACTTACGTGCGAGGCAGCCGGGACCGGGGCGCAGGAAGCCGGCGCAGGCGGCGAGCAGGAGCCCGAAGAGGCGGCGGGCGCTCATGCTGCGCGCCCCGAGCCCCTCGGCGCCGCCGCTCCCGGTGCTGCGGCGGAGCGGGGCCGGCGGCTCCGCCCACGGGGCGGGGGGGAACCGGGCCGGGCCGGGCGCGGCGCAGAGTCCCGGCCGCCCCCGGGAGATGCTCCGCCCGGGAGCTCGATTTCCCCGCTCCTCGCACGGCGAGCGGCACCGGGGCTGTGTCAGTGCGGTACCGGGGCGCGGGGAGGCTGTGCCGGAGCTCCTGCCGGGTCCCCGGCGGTGCCCGGTCCCAGCCGCCGCTCGGGGAGGGTCGGAGCGGTGCCCGCAGCCCCCCCGCAGCAGATGTGGAGCGTTTGTAATCAAGCCGTGGATTAAGGCCTGCAGGTCTCGGGGTCGCCGCTCTCTCCAGTGGTGCAGAAGAAGGGATTTAGTTTGTGTCTGCTCTCAACCACCCCCAGACGCACACAGAGGGGTTGGGGGGGCTGGCGCCTGCGTGCCCTACATACACCTAGAGCCCCGAGGGAGCAGGAGTCCTGCTGTCCTGGGAGCCTGGAGCAGTCCCAGGGGATGGGGATGCCCCAGCAGCTGCTGGCTCCAAGCAGGAGCAGGAGATTGTTCCAGGCCCCCGGGACAGGGATGTCCCAATGTCCCAGCACCTGCTGGCTCCAGGCTGGCTCCAAGCACAGGAGCAGGAGATTGCTCCAGGCCCCCGGGACAGGGATGCCCCAGCAGCTGCTGGCTCCAGGCAGGAGCAGGAGCACGGCCAGGCTGTGCCCAGCTCTGCACCGGGGGCTCCGGACCTGGCAAAATGTGCCAGGCTGGCTGCCCGGGCAGGGCAGGGCAGCACAGCCATCAGCTGGGGCAGCCGGGGCCAAAACTCCTTCCTGCCCAGGGAATGAGAGAGAACAGAAAGCCCCAGGTGTGGAGGGATGTGGGACACCTGGCAGCGCACCAGTTTTGCTATCAAGAGCTGGAACTGTGAGCTGGGGACGTTGTCACCCTCATTCTTGTCCCCCAGACCTGGCAGTGCCCACAGGTCCATCTAGGAGAGGTACAGCCCCCCTGGCCTTATCCTGCACCCTGGGGGCTGCCTGCTCTCAGCCCCACGTCCTGACTCTGTGCCGGGTCAGATCTGTGACAGCCCCAACAGGGACGTGTAGAATCCCTGCTCTGCACCCACAGACTGGGCCCAGGACCCTCCTCCCTCCCCTTCCCCCCAGATGCAGGAAAGCACCCCCAGAGCCAGCACAGGGCAGAGATGTGCAGTTAGCACCCCTGCACTGCAGAAAGAGCAGGAGAGGGGGAAGAGAACATCCAGCAAAGAGCCCTGGGGATCCCCTGGATGCTGGGGGCACCTGTGTTGGCTGCTCTCCGTTCAGCCCCACTGAGATCCTGTCTGCAGGCAGCAGGAGGGCCGAGGGCAGGGTGGAGATAAGCCATGGCAAAGACAGCTGTAGCTGGGAGAAAGGGGGATTGAGGGATTATGGAGCCCATCAAGGCTAGGGATCAGTCTTCTCCCCCCTGAGGAGAGGAAATGGGGTCTCTGCCCCAGAGCAACTAATCTGCTTTTTAATGAGGAGCTGGGAATTGTGCTGTCAACAACCAGCAACAGGGGTGCCCAGCACTGTGGGGATGCAGCACCAGGCTGGGAGCCCTGGGTGAGTGCCCTGCTCCAGCAGCCACTCCGGCTTCTGCAACCACCACGTTTGCCATCAGGAAAAGACAACCCTAGACCAGAGAGGGCTCTGCCAAGCCTGCCTGAGGAGCACCCTGCCCGTGCCCAGCCCACAGCAGCCTCACTCTGTTCATTGGCCCCACTCTCCCTGCTCCTGCAGAAGCCAAAAACAGCCCTGGGGTGGGCTGGGGTTTCCTGCATGTGCTGGATGCCCTCAGCCAGACCCTGCTCCCCTGGCTGCGTGCTCCCAGCTTTGTCCTGCACACCCACATGGCAGAGACTGAGCAGGGCTGCTATTTCTGTCTCCAGCATGCAGATGTAAAAGATGAACAGAGTAAAAGATTCATTACAACTCCCCCAGTGGGGTCACACCTGCCACCTTGCTTTCCTCAAGGCTGGGCCTGTGCTCTTCATTCTCGGTATCAGGACCTTCACGTAGTCAAACCACAGGTTAGAAAGAGCTGAGACACCAACAGCTTCAGACCCAGAGGCCAGGAGAAAGGCTCTGCTGTGCAATGACAGAGCAGGTAAGGGGGCTCCAGGGCGAGGGGTTTGCTGGGAGCCAGGCAGGACCCCCCCATCACTGGCTTTTCTTTGTTTTTTAGTGAGTCCTGTGGGTTTAGACTGAAAGGTAAAACCCTGGGGAATCAGGGCGGTGCCTGGTGCTCCAGGCCCTGAGCAGGAAAGGGTCTGGAGGAGCTGCTGGAGAGTCAGCCTGCCCTGGCACTGGGTTCTGATCCCAGTTGTGGCCCCAGAGCAGTTGAGGGACCCAAGCCCAGCTCGGGCTCACTGAGAGGGGCCAGAGTGAAATTGCTGATATGAGGCTATGATGAGTCAGAGAGTGTCAGATCCTGATCTCCAGATCAGTGGGGTCCCAACTAACTAGTACCAGGCTGTACCAGGCCGCAGCACTGTCCTGCTGCCCCAGAGGGTGAGCAGCTGGGAGGCGAGAGCGCTGTGCTCCCTGTGTGAGGCAGGAGCTCCCTATCTGGGAACAGGACCAGGCAGTGCAAGGCTCTCTCCACTCTGGGGTCCCCAGGGGGGTGCGTGGGGGCTTTGGGCACCTGGGGATGCTGGTGTGGATCCCCAAGATTTAACTGCTCAGGGCCATGGTTGGGTGCTGAGCCCCAGAGCAGCTCCCTGGTACGTGCAAGGGGATTCTGTGGGACAAGGTGTTGTGCTGGGGATGCTGTGGCTGGGGTCACGTCCCTCCACCAGCTCTGCTCTGCAGAGGCTTCTCAGGAAGCCTGTGGTCGCTCTTACACCCTCTGAGCACGGCAAAATAAACTGCTGCGGGTGGGTGTGAGATTGAAACAAAACCCGCAGGTAGGGCCAGGACGAGATACTGCGGCACCTGGGCTGGGCTCCCCGTGGTGAGGGCGGGTAGACAAGGACTGCCCTGGGCGTGCCCTGGGCGTGCCCTGGGTGTGCCCCGGGCTCCCAGTGTGAGGCTGGGTGCAGAAGGGCTGTCCCAGGGGTGGTTCTGCATCCCATGGCCGGGCCACCCCTGCCCAGCCTCCCTCTGCACAGGCGATTCCCAGCCCCTTCCCAACAGAGCTGATGGCCACCACTGACTTCTACCCCTGGGAGGAAGTGTACTCGGGCGAGGCCAGCATGTTGCCAGAGCTCTGTGAGAAGGAGGCAGTGCAGGGCTTCGCCCGCACCTTCCAGCCCGCCGTGTACCTGCTGCTCTCGCTGCTGGGCACAGCGGGGAACGGGCTGGTGCTGCTCACACACAGCCGCTACCGCCAGGCACGCAGCATCAGCGATGTCTGCATCCTGCACCTGGCTCTGTCCGACCTCCTGCTGCTCCTGACGCTGCCCCTCGCCATCCTCGACACGCTGCAGGGCTGGTCCGCGGGCACAGCCGCCTGCAAGGCGCTGCAGGGTCTCTACGCCCTCAACTTCTACAGCGGTTTCCTCTTCCTCACCTTCATCAGCGTGGATCGCTACGTGGCCATCGTGCGGGTGCCGGCCGCCTGCCGCCTGCGGCCCCGGGCTCGCCGGCTCGGCTGCCTGGCAGCGGGGCTGGCCTGGGGGGCGGCCGGGCTGCTGGCACTGCCCCAGTTCATCTACAGCCAGGCAGAGCAGCACCTCGACCTCCGCCTCTGCCGTGTGGTGTTTCCCCGCGAGGTCTCACGGGCAGCCCGCGGTGCCACCAACCTGCTGCAGGTGCTGCTGGGCTTCGCGCTGCCCTGCCTGGTGATGACGAGCTGCTACGCGGCCGTGGCACGGACGCTGCTGGCGAGCCGCGGTGCCCAGCCGCAGCGGGCTCTGCGGGTGCTGCTGGCCCTGGTGCTCGTGTTCGTGGCCCTGCAGCTGCCCCACAGCTTGATGGTGCTGCTGGACGCGGCCGAGCTGCTGCTCCCCTGGGAGATGAGCTGCGCGCAGAGCCGCCGCAAGGACCTGGCGCTGCTGGTCACGGGCGGGCTGGCGTACCTGCGCTGCTGCCTCAACCCGCTGCTCTACGCCTTCCTCGGGCAGCGCTTCCGCCGGGAGCTGCGGCGGCTCGCCAGCGATGCCGGCTGTGCGGGGTCCCTCGGCCCGCGCTGCTCCGGCCGCTCCAGCCCCCGCCGGCGGGCATCGCTCTCCAGCTACTTGGACGTGATGTAGGAGCTCCGTGCCGCGGGGTTCGGTGCCTCCGCCACTCCCCGGGGACAGCCCCGGTGAGCAGCGGGACACGGGCAGCACCGGACAGCCCGCACGGCGCCTGCACACGCCTGGGGAGAGCAGCTCCGCATCGCCTGCACGCCCTGCGAGTGCCCGCAACGCCCGGAGGGGCTGCGGGCCCCGCAGAGACCCTGCAATGTCACCGCGCCGCGGGCTCCGGTGAGCCGGCTCGGTGGGTGCAACACTGGGGCCAGGCAGGCAGCTGATTCTCACTCTCACAATAAACCCCTAAAGAGTTGGTTCTCACTCTCACAATAAACCCCTAAAGAGTTGGTTCTCACTCTCACAATAAACCCCGAACGAGCCGGTTCCCACTCTCACAATAAACCCCGAACGAGCCGGTTCCCACTCTCACAGCAAACCCCGAAGGAGCCGGTTCCCACTCTCACAATAAACCCCGAACGAGTCCCGGTGGGTGAGCGCGGTCTCCGCGCGGGGGTTTTGCGGGGCTCCGTGGCCACGGGCACCGGCGGGCGGTGCCTGCAGGAGGCAGCAGAAGCTCGCGGCTCTTGGTCGCCCTCTGCTCGTCCCCGCCGCTGGAGGGACACGGAGCTCCCGGACAGGGGACAGCAGAGACCCACCCCGCGCCGGACAAACCCTCCTTGGGTCCTGCACCCCATGGGGGGCAGAGGGAGGTTTTTCTCCCTTCCTTACTCCCCCCACGAGCTCCTGTGCCACGGCACATCCCGGCCCCGAGGCTGTGCGGTACCAGGGGCTGCGCTGGGGCTGGTCCGGCCCGGACACGTGGCGACCAACACATGAGCACGGGCTAGGACATGGCGAGCGACACTCGTCCCACGGGGTGGCACACAGCGTCGGGGCCGTGTCTCATCACCAGGCTTGGCTAAGGAAACGCTCCATAGTGAGGGAACAGGACTGGGCTTGGCTGCGGTGCAGCTGCTCATGGAGCCTCCCAGCAGAGCTGAGCATGCAGGGAAGAACCTCCTGGTCCTGCTACTTCCTGCTCACCCCCTGCCCTGTTTGGGATTAGCCCAGGGCTCGACGGGAAGAAGCCATTCCAGAAGTTTCACCTACTGCTGGGCCAGAAGCAGGTTCCTGCTGACTCAGCAGCTGCAGACGTGGGGTGATGGATCTCTGTCCCCCACAGCACTCAGTGGGGATCAAGAGCCAGATTCGGGCAGTTCTTGGCCACACAGCACAGCTGCCCCTGCTGCCTGTGGTCTGGGGTGGTCCCGTTCCAGCCATCCGGTGCCCCCACAGCTGGTGGCTGGCCTGGCTGCACAGCCGGCCCCGCACCAGGGGCTCAGCCCCAGGCACAATCCAGAGCCGGCTGCGTGGGAGGGGAGCTGGCAGCCGGAGCTTCCTGCCTGCACATCCCAGCAGCCACAGGCTCCCAGGGACGGCGCTGACCCAACAGCTGAGGCACAGCCAGAGCCTGAGCTCCCGGGCTTCGGGAGCGGGACCAGGGCCTGGACACTGCCATGGCACCCATGCCCTCTGCCACTGGGCAGAGCCGGGGCTGAGCTGAGCCACACAGCTGTGGCACCACCATGAACGCCTTCCACCAGCTCCTTGATGGAAAGTCGCTATGAGGGCCTGCAGGACAGGCCTGCCTGGGCATGGTGCCCTCCTGCCCGCTGTGTCCTTCTGCCCATCGTGTCCTCTGCCCATCGTGTCCTCTTCCCCACGGTGTCCTCCTGCCCATGGTGTCCTCCTGTCCATCATGTCCTCCTGCCCACGGTGCCCTCCTGCCCACTGTGTCCTCCTGCCCACGGTGCCCTCCTGCCCGGGCACAGAGCCCATGGTGCCCTCCTGCCCATCGTGCCCTCCTCCCCATGGTGTCCTCCTGCCCATGATGCCCTCTTGCCCACGGTGCCCTCTTGTCCATCGTGCCCTCCTGCCCATCGTGTCCTCCTGCCCACGGTGCCCTCCTGCCCAGGGTGCCCTCCTGCCCGAGCACCGAGCCCACGGTGCTGCCCGCTGGCACAAACTTGGCTGAGTCGCCGTTCTAGGACAGGGGCCAGCGCTGCAGGAGAGCAGCGCACGGTGCGGGTGCCGCGGGGCAGGGCAGGGGCCCATGCCCGGTGCCGGTGCCCCCACCGGGCGCAGGCGGCGCTCAGTGACGGTGCCCCCGCGATGAGCCGAGGGTACCCGGTGCACCCTACCGGCGGCGGCGGCTCCGGGAGCACCGTGCCCAGCTCAGCCCGGCCCCGCGCTGCCCCCGCCCCGCCGTGACGCACCGGCGGCCCCGCCGCCCCGGGCGGGAGCTCCGCCCCGGGCCGCGCGCAGCGATTGGCGGCGCCCGGTGACGCGCGGCCCGGCCCGCCCGGGGCGGCGGCGGGGCCGGCGGCCGGTGCGCGGGGCGGGCCGGTCCCGTCGCGTCCCGGTGCCGTCCCGTTGGTGTCGGCGGGGCGATGCCGTTCCCGGGCGGGCTCTGGTGGCTGCTGTGCTGTCGGCGGGGCTTCACGCTGCTGCGGCGGGACTACGGCGAGGCGGAGCGGGAGGCGGACGGCGAGGCCGAAGAGGAGGAGGAGGCGTCCTTCGAGCTCCGCGCTCACGGAGACCAGGTGGGGCCGGCACCGGCGCCGGGACGGCCACCGGGACGAGCGCGGGCGCGCCGCCGGGGCGGTCCCGCGGGGTGCGAGGTGCGGGGTGCGTCGCTCCGGTGGGTGCGGGCGAGCCGCAGCCCATGGAGGCTCCGGGCGGGCGCGGAGGTCCCGGGCCCGCGGGGCAGCACCGACCGTCCCGCTGGGTGCTCCGCTCCGGGCTGCCCGCTCTTAGGACGGGACCGCGGGGTACCGGGTACCGTGCCAGACCCGCGGCGGGAGCGGACCGGGGCGGTCCCGGGAGCACGTGCCGGCCGCGGGGAGCGGGCCTGGATCTCCCCTCTCCGGCTGCTTCCTCTCTGGAGGGAAACGGAGCGGCGGAAACCGGTGCTTCCTCCGGCCGGGCTGCGTGTGCGGCGGCTGATAGCGCGGGCTGCGGGGCAGCTCCCGGGGCTCCGCTCTGTCCCGCCGCTCTCCCGCACCGAGGGCCCTGGATCCCAGCCCGGATTCGCGGGGCACAGGGGGTGGGGACTGCCCGGTCCCGCTGGCTGTGGCCCCTCTCCCCTGCCCGCTGCGGGGGCTGCAGCACGGCCCTGGCTCCGTCGGTCCCTTAGCAGCAGGTCCCAGCCCGTGGGGACAGTGACAGGGCTGGAGCTGGGCCCTCTGGGGACTGACTGGTGGCAATGCCAAGGGCACAGCTACGTAAGGAACCGTCTTTGGGCTTCCCACATCCCATGGGCCGCGCTGGCTCCGGGCTGGCGTGGGCGACTGGTGACGCCAGCTCCCCCGAGAGCCCTTTGCTGTGGCCAGGGGGTCCTTGGAAAGCCGCGGTGTCAGCCGGCCCTTGGTGGGAGCGTGGGAGCAGCTCCCCTGGCCCTGCGGCCGCAGCTCCTCTGCTGTTTATTTATATCCCTGAGAAAGAGCCGGCTGCCGCCGCTGCCTCCTGAGCAGAAAGCAGGCACTGCCTGCGTGCTGCAGCCCTGAGGAGCGTGTGAGCTCTCCTCTCCCAGTGGGACAGTGTCTGGCGCTGCTGGGCCTGTGCATGGGCACCGGCGCTGTGTGACAGGTGCCCTTAATGCCACAGGTCAGTGGCGCCCGGCCCTGCCCCGCAGCGCAGCCGTACCTGCGGCGGCTCCCCCTTCCCCGCCACTATTTTTAGCATCTGTCCCTTTTTCTTGGCGTTGCGTGCTCTGGCCTGCCGAGCCTCTGGCTGCCCCGTCGGGCTGCAGCTGGCAGCAGCTCCCGTGCATCTCCCAGGACAGCACTGCCGGTGCTTCCATGTCCCCGCACCCCTCTGCGCTGGGCACCGTGCCCGGCCCGGTGCCTGCCTGTGCCTGGGCTCTGCCTCGTGTCCCAGCATGTGTGCCAGGCCCGTCACGTGAGTGGCACTGTCCATGTCAAGCCGTGCTGCGTGAGGAGGAACTGACCCTGTCCCACTGAAGGGCCAGGGACTTCCCAGCGCTGCGTCCCACCGCCGCGGGCAGGAAGTCAGCGGCCCCATTACAATGGGACTTTGTGCCGTAAGCGTATTACTCAGCACTGACCTTGTGCAATTCTGCACGGTATTCAGCCAGCTGGGTCAGCTCAGGACACACACGGCCAGCGCGCCCGCCGGCTGCCCCCGCACCCGGGGAGCCCCAGCTGCAGCCCTGGCTCCTGCCGTGCCCTTGTGGGTGCCAGGGCTCCTCTGCCCCATGGCAGCAGGGTGTGAGGCTGTCTCTCTGCGCCCAGAGCTGGCTAAATAAGGAGGAGGAGCAGGCGTACAGTCATGCCTCACCGTCATTGCATGCCAGGTAATGACCGTGGGGCTGAGATGTCTCCTTCCTCCCCAGGGATCCCTGGAGGTGAGCCTGAGCCAGCCCACCCGCAGCAGCAGTGGCTCGGAGCGGTGAGTGTTCCCCTGCCCCGTGTCCCTTGTGTGGTGCTGCAGGAGCTGAGGGACTGGCGTGTTGTGGGAGGTTGCCCTGGTGCTGGTGTGTGCTCCATCCTGCTCACCGAGCCAGCACCAGGCTGTGCTGCTCTGTCAGGTGGAGCAGGGAGTGGCAGAGCCGGGACTGCCGTGCTTGTCCCCATCCCTGGCGCATCCTCAGGCACGTCTCCATCCCCCTGCCGTGCCGGAGAGCTTGACTGCCTCAGGCTTAGCTGATGGGGCTGTGCATGACTCTCGCTGTGCCAGGAGGCTCTGCCAGGCTGTGTCCATCAGCAGAGGCTGTGCCCTGGGGTGCTTGGTGCTGAGGAAGACGGGGTGCCGGGGCACAGGGGCCTGCTCGCTCGCTGTACGTGCAGTTCTGACGCTGCTGCCAACATTCCTTCCTGGTTGTTCATTTTCCAAATTCCTTGGCAGGGCCAAGACTGCAAACAGCTTATTTTTAGCCGGGGTCATTTGCACCCAATGACTCTGTTCCCACCGCAGGGCTGTGGGGTGCCCAGAGCCCCTCGGGACCCAGCTCATCCCAGCCCCGGGGCCAGCTCGCTGCTCAGGGGCTCCGGGAGAGCCCCATGGGTGCCTGAGCTCAGCCCCATGTTCTCCTCAGGTCCCTGCTCGTTGCGGAGGAGATGCGCAGCCTCATCGTGGACAAGGGCCCAGGGCCGGTGGAGGACGAGCCTGACGCTCTGGTGAAAGGTGGGATTGTGACCAGAGGGATGGTCAGAGCTGTGCAGACCCTTCCCCGTGCTGAGAAGCCATTGGGGTGGGTGTCAGCGAGGCTGAGGGTTCCCCTTCCCAGGCTGGCTGCAGCGGGAGATGCGGGGCTGCATGAAGACCCCCTGGATCCGCCCTCGGAAGTATTGGTTCGTGCTGACCCCCGACTCCCTGGACTACTACAGCAGCAACGAGAAGGGGGCCAGGCGCCTGGGCTCCCTGGTGCTCACCAGCCTCTGCTCCGTGCTCTGGCCAGACAAGCAGCTCTACAAGGAGACGGGTGAGGTGCCCATGCCCCTTGGCCGGGCTTCATCTTGCCGGCACAGCTTGTACCCTGCGTTACCCTGCCAGCCCTGAGGGCCTGTTTAGCCCAGAGGAGAGGCTGTGCTGAGCCCTGGGGCGCTGAGCCGGCCTGGCTGGGGTGCTGGTGGGCAGTGGGTGAGTGGGTCTGTGCCTTGCAGGCTACTGGAGCGTGACGGTGTTTGGCAGGAAACACTGCTACCGCCTGTACACCGAGCACCTCAACGAGGCCGTGCGCTGGGTGTGCGCCGTGCAGAAGGTCATTGACAGCAAAGCTCCTGTCCAAACACCCACCCAGCTGCTCATGCGTGATGTCGAGGTGAGCCCATGCCCACAGCAGCACTGGAGTGGGTGTTAGAGGCCTCACATGCCCCAGAGTGGTGGTGGGGGTTTGTGCACTGGGGTGGGTGTTTAGGTTCTCACAATACCCCAAGGTGGTGGTGGGAGTTTGTGCACTGGGGTGGGTGTTTGGGTTTTCACAATACCCCAAGGTGGTGGTGGGAGTTTGTGCACTGGGGTGGGTGTTTGGGTTCTCACAATACCCCAAGGTGGTGGTGGGAGTTTGTGCACTGGGGTGGGTGTTTGGGTTCTCACAATACCCCAAGGTGGTGGTGGGGGTTTGTGCACTGGGGTGGGTGTCTGGGGCCTCACATGCCTCAGGGTGGTGATAGGGGTTTGTGCACTGGGGTGGGTGTTTGGGGTCTCACATGCTCCAAGTTGGTGGTGGGGGTTTGTGCCAGGTTACCCCTCTGCAGCTGTTGCTTTGCCCTCCAGGAGCACAGAGACAGCCCCGAGGTTCTGGAGCAGATCTATCGCTGCAACCCCATCCTGCGCTACACCAGTGGCCCCCTCTACGCCCCCCTGCTGCCCTTCCCCTACGGCAGCCTGGACCAAAGTGGTGAGCGGCAGATGGGGGGCACAGAGCTGGGTACTGCACTCTGGGATGGCAGCAGTGATGGCTGGGATGGATGCTGTGCAGGGCAGGTGGGCACTGGGCTGGGGCCACGCTGGCTCTGGGTGTGAGGACAGTGCAGGGAGGAGCATGGGGCTGTTAAACCTCATCCCATTCCACAGCCCCTGACCCCTCAGCTACACCATCGGGCTGTTAACCCTCATCCCATCCCACAGATGCTGTGCAGGGCAGGTGGGCACTGGGCTGGGGCCTGGCTGGCCCTGGGTGTGAGGACAGTGCCCGGCTGCTGGCAGGGGGTCCTGGGGAGGACCGTGGGGCTGTTAACCCTCATGCCATCCCACAGCCACACCACGGGGCTGTTAACCCCTATCCCATCCCACAGCCCCCGGCCCCCGCAGCTACATCACGCTGCGTGACGAGGCTGTGAAGCTCTTCAACTCGCTGCAGCAGCTGGAGTCAGAGTGGGACCCGGTGCCGCTGATGCAGGGTGTCCTGCAGACCTGCCTGGACCTGCCCCCGCTGGTGGATGAGATTTACTGCCAGCTGGTGAAGCAGACTACGGAGCCACCGGCGCCGGGCGGGCAGGGCGACCTGCACTACTGGCAGCTCCTCACCTGCATGAGCTGCACCTTCCTGCCCTCCCCGCCTGTCCTGCGCTTCCTGCGCTTCCACCTGGACAGGTGAGTGCCAGGGAGCTCGCCACGTGCCGGGCGCCCCTCAGATCAGTGCCACCCTGATCCTCCTGGCATTTCTTGCAGGACAGAGAACCGTTTCCCCGCCTCGGAGATGGCCAAGTACGCCTGTTTCATCCGAGAGGCGCTGGGAAAGACGAAGGGGAGGGAGTGTGTGCCCTCTCTGGAGGAGATCCTGGTGCTGATGCAGCGGCAGGAGATGATCTGCACGGTGCACTGCCCTGGGGCGCCTGCCTGCAGTGTGGCCATCAGTTCCCACACCACAGCCGAGGAGGTGAGGGGTTATGGCTGTGCCAGGCAGGGGGGCTGGGGACATTTTGATGCACAGGGTTGGGTGGGCAGAGTGCCACAGCAGGTGAGCAGGGTCTTTCCCAGCTGAGCCATGGTGGAGAGGGGCCAGGAGCTGTCTGCGTTTACCCACCATGACCTGTCTGTGTCCCTTTACAGCCCTGAGTGCCGTGGCCAGGAACACGTGGTCACCATCGGTTGCCTTTGTCTCGCCCAGGTGGCCCAGGAACTTGTGTCACGCCTGGGGCTGTCCCAGAGCCCCAACCTCTTTGCGCTCTACGAGCAGTCCCGGCGACGGGAGCAGCCAGTGGGCAGTGCCACGCTGCTGGCTGATGTCCTCACCAGGTTTGAAAAGTAAATGTCCTGTTCTGCTGCCTATGGAGGAGAGGGGCTGGGGGGCGCAGGTGGGAGGGGACAGATGGGTATGGAGCACATCCACAAGCTGATGGAGCCGCTCCTGTCTGCTGCAGCCTGGCTGGAGAGGACCGGGAGCAGGACCCACCGTGCCGGCTCTGCTTCAAGCACTACGGCTTCCTGGACACGGACAACGTGCCACGAGACAGCCTGGAGTTTGCCCTCCTCTTTGAGCAGGTGAGTGGCACACCAGGGTGACCGTGCCATGGTGACCATGCCGTGGTGGCCATGCCGTGGTGGCCATGCCGTGGTGGCTGTGCCGTGGTGGCCATGCCGTGGTGGCCATGCTGTGGTGACCATGCCGTGGTGGCCGTGCCGTGGTGGCTGTGCCATGGTGGCCGTGCCGTGGTGACCATGCCGTGGCGACCATACCATGGTGGCCATGCCGTGGTGGCCATGCCGTGGTGGCTGTGCCATGGTGGCCGTGCCGTGGTGGCCATGCCGTGGTGGCTGTGCCATGGTGGCCGTGCCGTGGTGACCATGCCGTGGCGACCATACCATGGTGGCCATGCCGTGGTGGCCATGCCGTGGTGGCTGTGCCGTGGTGACCATACCTTGGTGGCTGTGCCATGGTGGCCATGCTGTGGTGGCCGTGCCAGCTCACCCTGCTCTCTGCCAGGCGCACGAGATGGTGCTGCGGGGCTACGTGCCCACGTCGGAGGAGACGCTGCAGACGCTGGCGGCCCTACGCCTGCAGAGCCTCAACAGCGACTTCTCCACCCACGCGCCCTTCCCGCGCCTCGAGGAGCTCTTCCCTCCCCACGTGCTGCACGCCCGCCTGCCGCCCCTGCCCCACCGCCCCCCCAAGTGCCGCGGGGCCCGGCTGCGCGCGGGGCTGCTGGCCGGGGGGCTCTGGGGCCAGGCCCTGGCCAAGCAGCGGGCGGAGCGGGACCAGCGACTGCGGGGCCGGCTGCGGGAGGAGGGGGCCAGCACCATGGCTGCCATCGTGGAGAAGTGGAAGCTGCTGCAGGGCATGGGTCGGCCCGAGGCCATGGCCGCCTACGTGGCTTTGGTGCGGGAGTGGCCTGGCTTTGGCTCCACGCTCTTCGATGTGGACCTGCAGGCGGTGAGGCCCTGGCTGGGGGTGGTACAGGGGTAGTACTGGGGGCAGTGGGCAAGCCTGACACCCCCCTCTCCCTTGCAGAGCCCAGTGGGGGCCGGGCCCCAGCGCCTGTGGCTGGGCATCGGGGCCAAGGCTGTCTCGCTGTACAAGCCGGGAGAGCCCGAGCCCTTGGACAGCTTCTGCTACGGCCGCATCTCCTCCTTTGGTGCCTCTGACAGCGGCACCTTCCGCCTGTCTGTGGAGGACCGAGACCTGCTCTTTGAGACCTCCCAGGTAAGGGGCTGCCATGCCTCCACCCTCCCCTCACACCAAGGGTGCCCCAGACTGACCCCCGTGCCCCTGTACCCGCAGGTGGATGAGATCGCCCAGCTCCTCAAGACGTACCTTGCCTCTGCGGGTGCCCAGCGGCTGCCCCGGCCCCAGGAGCCTCCCACCAGTGCCCCCACTGTGGAGCCCACTGTGCTGCCCCAGGGGCTCTGCCCTGGTCCGGGGCCCTGGGCACCAGTGGGTTCCTCCCACAGCTAGCCCAGCAGCTGCTGTGGCCACGCAGGTGCTCCCATGGCCGGCGTGGGAGGGCAGCCAAGCCTGGCAGCGAGTGGCAGCTCTGTGCTGGCCCCCAGAGAGCAGGGGACCAGGGGGTCGTGCTCCCCCACTGCCATTGCCTTTCTGGCTATTCCCTTAATTTATTTTGAGACGCCTGCGCGCCCCACGTCTCCCAGCACTTTCCCTGGTGGGCAGCGGGGCCGCCCTGCTGTGGTGCCCAACACTGCCCCCAGGCCTGTCCCTGTTCCCTATACCCTGGTGCCTTTGCCTGCAGCACTTGTGCTGCCTGGCCACCCTGCTCGTGCCCTGGGCAAGCAGAGGGTACCAGGCAGTAGTGCTGTGCCATCGTCTGTCTGTCCGTCCTCTGGACCCACCCCTTCTGGAAAGCTGCGGGCGGCTTTTGGCCAAGCTGCCCTGGGGAGCCACGGGCTCCTCCTGCGTGAGTGGCTGGGCTCTGCGGTGGCCCTGTGGCCAGGCTGGTGTCACAGGGGTGGATGGTGGAGTGGCAGCTGGTACGGCTGGGGCTCGGCCCCTCAGTGTTGCCTCTGTAGAGTTTGTTGGTTCTGTCTTGGGATGGGGGGGGTTGGTTGGTTGTTTTTCTAAATAAATGCACAAAGGAAAGGCTGGGCCTCCTGTCCTGGAGCGTGGGCTGCCAGCGGGAGGCTGGGACAGTCGGATCCCTGGGGCAGCCAGGGCAGCAGGGCCTGGAACAGGCAGAGGGGAGGAGCAGCACAGCATGTCCTTGGGGGCAGGGACTGCTGTCCCTCTGGTCATTGCCAGGCGACCTTTGGCATTTCCCCAAGAGCACAGGCAGCTCCAGCTCCCCGGCAGCCCCTGGCACTGGCTGCCCCGGCGGGGGGAACTGCCCCAGCCACAGGGGCTGCTGCCAAAGAGGGCGTGGGAGCCCATGCTGCCACTGTGGCTGTATTTTTAGTCACCTGCTCTGTGCCCCAAAGGGTAAGAGGAAAATGCTAATTTTCACGTTGGGCTGCCTGGGTTTGGGATGGTGCCAGCACTGCCCCTTGTCCCCAGCCACAGCCCAACTCCCACAGGTCAGGAACAGAGCTGCTGTGTCCATATCCCCTGACACTGTCCAGCCTCCCAACCATGTCCTTCCTGGTGTTGCTGTCCCTGCCTCAGATCCTGAGTGGTGAGGGCACTCCCAGCCCCTCATGGCCACCCCTGCCCAGGGCCTCACTGCTGCAGGAGATCCATGTGGGTGCTGTGTGCTCTGCAGGCAGGGCGGTGCCAGTGCCAGCCCTGGTCAGCCGTGCAGGCAGGTCCTGCCAGTATTTCTGGCTCTGCTGCAGCAGTTGCCCAGTGCTGCCTGGGCCCCATGGCACTGCCAGCTGGGGCAGAGCTGGCCCTGCACACCCCAGGGCATGTCAGTGAGCAGTGGCCATGGTTCTCCTGTGCAATGGGGCTGGCTGGCCAGCCAGACAAGGCAAGCAGCAGCCCCAGGCTTCCCTGCCTGGCTGTTCAATCTGGAGTCATGCAGGCAGCATCAGTGCAGGAACAGCCTTTATTAAAGCAAAATAACCTACAAAAATATAGATACAGCCCGTGCCCCAGGCCTGATCTGGCCAAGGAGGAACAAGGCTCCCGCCCAGGGCAAGGACTAGCTCAGCCACACGGAGCCTTTGGCCACGGGGGTTGTGTGCACCCAAACTCAGAGGGCCAGGCCTGTTCCCAGCCCCAGGGTCACTCTCCTCCTCCTCCTCCTCGCAGCAAGCGTTGCTCCCACAGGCAGAGGTTCCCTCCCAGCAGAGCGCGCAGCTGCCCCAGTCCTGTCCTGGGCCAGGGCACACGGTGGGGTGGGAGCTGTGCCCCAGCTCTCCACAGAGGAGCGCTGGCACGAGGGCTCTGCCACGCCAGGCAGCGCTGAGGGGTGGCAAACGTGGGCACGGCAGAGACGAGCCCTGCCGGCGTGCGCGGGGGCGGCCACGGAGCTTCCTGTGCCCCGGCAGGGCACTCACTGTTCCTGCGTGCCCCAGGAGATGTAGTCGGGGCGTGTGGCGGCGTGATACTCATCGATCAGCTGCTGCACGATCTCCCGGGAGTTGTCCAACTCGTCAAAGTTGTCCTTGAAGATGTCCTCCTTGCGGAACTGCTCCAGGAAAGCCTCTCGCTTGCGCAGCTTGTCGTACTGCCGGCACGTCCGCTCGAACAGCTGGGGAGCAGCGCCGGGTCAGGGCGGCCACAGAGCCCCAGGGAACCTTCCCCGAGGAGCCAGCAGGGCTTGGGAGGACACTGGACCAGATCTGAGCCCTGCTAGGAGTCACCCCCCCCCGTCCCTGGCTTTGTGACAGGCCCAGAATGAAAAAAAAATGATGGATGAAACCCTGGGACACGGAGATGGACAATGCCCAGGGACAGGAGGATGGACAATGCCCAGGGACAGGAGGATGGACAATGCCCAGGGACAGAGGGATGGACAATGCCCAGGGACAGAGGGATGGACAATACTCAGGGACACAGAGATGGACAATGCCCAGGGACAGGGAGATGGACAATGCCCAGGGACAGGAGGATGGACAATGCCCAGGGACACAGAGATGGACAATGCCCAGGGACAGGAGGATGGATGAACCCCAGGGACAGGTAGATGGACATTGCCTGAGGACACGGAGATGGACAATGCCCAGAGGTCTGGGGCTGCAGGGCCTGGCGTGGCAGGGAAGGCTCTCACCGAGGAGATGTTGGTGTGGTTGGCCATCATGAGGCCACTGACACGGTGAGCAGATGGCAGGTAAGGGGACTTGCGGGACAGAGCCACCTGGATGCTGGCAGGGCCCCAGGGGATGAAGTTGGCCAACTTCCTCTCCCTGATCCGCTGCAGACTCTTGTGAACCTGCAAGGATGAGAACAGCAAGGGACAGCAGGGTGAGGGACAAAGAGCCTGGCTGCAGCAGACCCAGGAGCTGCTCCCCACAGCCATGGGGAATCATTTCAGCATGACTGCTGCCAAAGCCCCAACAGGAGCAATCTGAAGCCAGCTCTCAGACACTGCCTAGCCTCACCCCAAGATCTCTGCACAGTGACCATGCTCTTCCTTGTGCCACACCACGGCCATCAGTACCTGAACAGCCACGGGGACTCACCTGTGTGGGATCCACCTCCCCCTGGATGATGTTGAGGATGGCAATGTAGCAGTGGTTGGTCTGCCTGTCTCGCCCTGTGGACACCATCACGTTTTTAGGCTGCAGCAACCTCCTCATCACGTCCAGGACTGTGGTTTTCCTCACACTGGCCACCTGCACAGGCCAGCCAGGGGTCAGAGGGAGTGGGTGTGCTGCTCCCTGCCCTCCTGCTGCCTCGTACACACACACACAGAGGAGCAGGGGGCAGCTGGACAGAAATGCCCTCACACAGGGGATGGAGTCACATGCAGAGCCACATGCAAGACAGGGAAATCCCAACACTGCACAACAGGCACAGCAAGGCCAAGAAACAAAGTGTCAGTCGGGGCTCCAGCACGGGGGCTGTCTGGCCCACACCCTGCAGCACAGCAGGGGCTGGGGGTGAAGCTCAGCTGAGAACAGAAGGACAAGGACCTGTTTTATATTGTTGCTATCAAACAGGGGTTCTGTCCCACTGCCAAGCAGAAAGAAGTGGGGGTTCCACAGCAAATCCCACTGCATGCCCTCCCTGCCTTGCCCAGCTCTGAGCTATGGGCAGCCTGTCCCTGAGTGCTGCTGGGGCTTTGCCCAGCTGCTGCTGGCCTGGGTGGGCACAACCAGGGCCAGCATCCAGCCTGCCCACAGCAGGGACAGCTGGCTGAGGTGGCAGCCCCCTCCTGCACTGGTTGAGCCCTGCCCACACTCCTCCCTCGGAGGACAGATCACACACTGATACCCTTTTCAGAGCCAGCAGTTTTTCAGATTTGCTTCTCTGAGAAACATCCTGAGGAAATGCACACAGGGAGAGGAGAAGAGCAGCTGTTAGTTAGTTCCTTCCGGGCCGTGGTGGGGCAGTGCAGGTGAGCACCTCCCAAAAACCAGAACTGCCCCACTGGCACCAGGGGGCTGGGGGGCACTGGTTAGGGACCAGCCAAACACAAGAAACAGCACTTGAAGTGCAGAGAGGTGGCAAATTCACTCTCAGACACAGACTGAGCTTCAGGAAGGGTCTGACACCTGTAGCCCACCCTCAATGACAACGAGCATTGGTGTTTAGACCCAAATTGCTGAAGCTGATGGGGTGGCAGGACTGGCAAGGCCACTCTCCTGGCCTTGCTCTCATCACTGCCAAGGGTGGCTTTTGCCAGTCCAGAGCCTGATGCATGCAGCAGGTAGCCTGGCACAAGCACAGCTGCCTGCTCAGGTCTGATTCACTGCACATGCGGCCGTCACGCGGTGCGAGCACACGTGGGCTGGGATTTGGGACATGAGCCTGGGATCTGGGACGTGCAGTGACAGCTCACAGCGAGACAGGGCTGACAGATGCTGCAAGGTGAGTGTGGCAGCCTCTGTGCCCTTGGGGATGGGGAGGAGAGCCCGGGGCTGCCTTACCGACTGGTCGGTGGTGAGCGGCGTGTAGCCCGTCATGAGGAAGTGCAGCCGGGGCGTGGGGATCAGCGAGGCAATCAGCCCAATGAGGTCGTTGTTCATGTACCCAGGGTACCTGAGCGTGGTGGTGCTGGCAGACATGATGGTGGACACCTGGGGGAGAGGACAGGCTCAGCAGAGGGTCACAGAGCCTGTAAAACCCTGCCTCATGCTGGCACGACCAAGGGAAGCTGTGGCACCTGGATGGGCACAGGGCCCTCACTCACAGCTCCAGGCTGCCCACCCCTCAGCCCAGCCCATGAAGAAGGTTCAGACTAAACTGAACACAGCAGGGAAACCCCATTCTGGTTTTTCCCGAGGGAAAAGCCCTTCTCACCAGCTGGTTGATCTGTGAGAAGGATGGGTTCTGGATGTGCAGCCGGTCTGTCGCGATCCGATTCAAGGCTGTGTTGTCCAGAACCACCTGCAAGAGAAACCTGGCTCTGAAGGGCCCCTGAGGCAGCTGAGGAAGGCCAGTCCTGGCCACGTGTCCCAGGGCACTGGTGGTCCAGCACAGGCCCTCAGAGGAGCCCTCTGCACAGGTGGCAGACACTTGAAACCACAAGCTGACTCATGCGTGGCTGTAACTGACACACTCAATGGAGCCTCTTCCCTCCCTCCTGGCTGAGCTCCCCATGCTCTCCCAAGAGCTCTGCCCCGCTGCAGCAGCTCCGGTGCAACTGCTCCTGCACTGCCACATGCAGGGAGCAGCTGAAGGAATGAGCAGTGTCTGGTCAGATGTGACTGAAGGTGCTGCCTGGCTGGGGATGCTGTGGGTGCTGCAAATGCTGCATTCAGGAGGGGCTGCAGCACAGCTACAGAGAAAGCACAGCCTGTCCTCACTGCCTTGGAGCCAAGGCAGAAATGCCAGGCAGCTCTGCAGGGGTGAGCACCAGTGAGGGTCCCTGAGGCCACATCTGCTGGGTCCCTCTCTTTGGGGTGTGCTTGTTGCTGCACCTGGGGCTTGCTCATCTCCCCAGGATGGGCTGCAATTCTGAGCTGTGGGGACAGGGCCACCTCCTCAGGGCTGGCTGCACCACGGGCCTCTTACCACACAGTCAGCATTCTGGGTCAGCCTCTTCAGAGTCAGCAGGGAGTTGTAGGGCTGGACTACGACGTCGCTCATCTCATCCTGGTTTGGGAACACCGAGTAGGTCTCCACCAGTTTCTTGGGATACCTGGTGAGAAGTGCAGCATCTCAAGGGTTAACACCATCAAGCTGCTCTCTCCCCTCCCACGAGCTGCCTTAGCAGTCTCCAGGGCTCAGGACAGGGTGAGTCACCAAAGCTGCAGCCAGAGTGGCTCCCAGGGAGGGAGAGAATGTGTCCCAGCCATGCCTACCCCAGCAGCACAGGAGCTGGCTGCCAGAGGAGCTACAGGGAGGCTGAGCCATCCACAGGCTGATTAAGCAGCTGCTCACAAGCCTTTTCAAGAGGATGCAAGCTGCAACAGGCCAGGATGGCAGCTCCCAGCCTTCAGCCAGAGCCTCCCACCCTCCCCTGCACCGTCAGGGTGTCCACAGGCAGCTGCCTGATAAGAACACTGAGGGAAGGCAGAGCTTGGACACATCAAGTCCAGTTTCAGAGGCTCTCAAGTGCCCAGGCGTATCAGGAGCCAGCCCTGAGCAGGCATGGTGCCAGGGATTGCACAAGGCAGTGTTTGGGTGGGGGTGGTTTCTCTGAGTCAGCGCTCTCCAGCTCCAGGCAGGCTGCCCGGGCTCGGCCAGGACTGCGGGGTGTGGGCAGGGGACAGGGCTCTGCTCACCTGCCCAGGGCTCTGCTCACCTGTCATTCAGCCTCTCCAGGAGGTAGGAGCCCAGCCCAGAGCCTGTTCCACCAGCAATGGAGTGGCACAGCACAAAGCCCTGGAAGGAAGCAGCAGGCAGGGGCTGAAGGTGAAGCTCAGACAATGTGTCAGCCCTGCTAGCTCCAGCAGAGACCTGCCAGACAGGGCCAGAGCTTCTCATAGCACAGACTGACCCAGCTCCTCTGACCCCAGCTCCTCCAGAGCCCAGCAGCAGCTGCAGCTCCTCAGGCCACTGCTGCCCACACAGTGGGACCCACATCTCTGCACACCCCACAAAGTGCAACAGCTGCTCTGTGGGAGAGCACTCAGGTTCCTCCCACCCAGAGCAGCATTGAAACAGCTCCAATGTCACCCCCAGGGTCCAGTCTGGCACAGGAAATGGAACTGCATGTTCTCAACTATTTCCTGGGTCCTTCACATCCCTCCCTCCTTCTAGAATGAGGCCAAGCTCCCAGTGCCTGGCTCCAGGGCAGCTCCCACATGCTCAGCTCCCACAACAGGCACTTGAATCTCCTGCCAGCTTGTTTTAGTGATGTCCTCCCTTTCCCTGCTGCCATGTCACAGCCTGACACGAGCACCCGGCAGCCCTGTCTGTGTGCACACAGGGTATGGTTCACATGGACAGCATAGAGAAAAATACCCCACAAGCAAACAGTGAGAGAACTTCTGGGGCAGGCTGGAGTGGGGATGGGCAAATCTGTCCCCAGATCCCCTCTCTACATGTTCTGTGCTCAGAAGCTCACTGAGCTAAGTCTGTGCCCACCAGAGTGCTGAGCTCAACCTTACAAAGACCAACCTAGCTGGGAAAGCACCAGGCAGGGCCACCAGCTCCAAATCCCTTGTTGACTTACTTCCAAGCTGTCACTCCCATCAGCCTCTCTGTCTATTATGTCAAAAATATCTTCATGGATCTTTTCTCCCTGCAAGAGAGATCAGGGCTGGTTTTGCTCCTTTCCCATACACAACATGGACAAGAGCTGCTCAAGCTCAGTGTGAAGCTGAGTCAGACTGGCAGTGTGGTCCTGTGCCACACAGGGCAGGGACACAGGGCAAACCCCAGGGCTGAAAAGTCTCACCCAAGGGCTGGTACCTGTGAGAAGCCACTGGCCCAGTTGTTGCCAGCTCCCCCTCCATGCTCAGACAGGTAGATGTTCTCTGGGTTGTAGAGGTTGGCATAGGGGGAGTTGAGGATGGAGTGGATGACACGGGGCTCCAGGTCCAGCAGCACGGCCCGGGGGATGTAGTGCTCATCATCTGCCTACAACGGGAGCAAGAGCATCTCCATGCTGCTGCAGCTTGGTGCCACCTCCTCCCCAGAGCATGAGCCACCCCTGCTGCAGGTGAGGGTGAGAGGGAGGAGGGAGAGGCTGCTCCTGTGCATGAGCTGCAGGTGAGCCCCACATGGTGACAGGGAGGAGGGAGAGGCTGTTCCTGTGCAGCCGGCCCTCAGTGCAGCATGTCTGTGCCCCAGAGCTCTGCCAGCCGGCGAGGGGGAGGCACTCCCGGTGCTTACATAAGGCGCTATCTATGGCAGCCCCAGCCTCGTGCCTCTGCTCCGCCTCCACAGCGCTCCAGTGCCAGAGCGGGAGCGCGGGCGGGAGCGGGAGCCGGGCTGAGCCGCTCGCACTGCACGGTCCCGGTGCCCGCGGGGTGTGCAACGGGCACGGACAGTGAGCGGATCCTGCCGGGGCACGGAGCCCCGCGGGGAGCAGCGCAGCTCACGCTCCGCGGCCCGGGGCTGCCGGTACCTGGTAGAAGAAGACGTCCTTGCGGTCGGTGCCCTCGGTAGCGAACTCTTCCACGATGCCCTCGGGGCTGATGCCGTGCTCGGCGCAGAGCTGCTTCCAGAACTCGAACCCGACTGCGGGGAGGCGCGGTCAGACGGGCCGGGCACCGGGCCCGGTACCGGGGCAAGGCCCGGAGCGCCCCGGCCCGCAGGCCCCGCCCCACCCGCGTGAGGCCCCGCCCCACCCGCGTGAGGCCCCGCCCCGTCCCGCCAGGCCCCGCCCCGTCCCGCCAGGCCCCGCTAACCGCCCCCCCACCACCACCACAGCATCCCGACCCCGCCCGGTGCGCGCTGCCCCGGGCCTGCCGCGGCTGTGGCGCGCTCACTCTGGTTGCCGCACTGGCCCAGCTGCAGGGTGATGATCTCCCGCGGCATCGCGGCCGAGGCTCCGCTCCGCTCCGCGCCCCGCCCGACTCCGGTACCGCCGCGTCTCCCGCCGGCGCCAACGGCACTGCGCGTGCGCGCTGCTCGCTTCCGGGGCAGCGCCGCCCCGGCAACGCGCGTGCGTCCCGGCGGGAGGTGCGGGCCGCGCGTGCGCCAAGATGGCGGCGCGCACGGTGGCGTCGCAGTCGGTTGCTGGGGGCCGCCATGCTTGCGGCGGGCGCGCGCGCGCGGCGGGCGGGCGGATGTTGACGCCGTGAGGGAGCGATGGCGGCGGCGGCAACGGCGGTGGGGCCCGGGCCCGGCGAGCGGCAGCGGCGGGTGCAGGCGTTGAGCGCGGCGTTGCGCTGCCGCCTCGGGCCTTACGAGCCGCTGCTGGGCGCCGTGCAGGCCGCGCTGGTGTGGGAGCGGCCGGGCCGCAGCGCGCTGTGCTGGGTGGCGGTGCACGGCCTGTTCTGGTGAGCGCCGGGGCTGGGACCGGGACAGGGCCGCTCAGGGCTGCGGTGGCCGGGGGGCTTGGGGGAGCTGCCCTCGGGGAGAAGCGGTCCGTAAGGGGCCGCGGGTTGGCTCCGTGCCCCTTTCGGATAGGAGGGACCGGGAGCGCTGGGTTTGCTGCAGCCCCGTCCCCGTGCTCTCCTTGTAACGAGAGCATCAAACCAGCCTGCTCTGAGGCAGGGCAGCCTGCCCTGACAGGAGCTGTACACCAGGGCTGTCCCGGGACACCTGACACGAGCAAACCGGAGTCACCCGGCAGCTGCCCCCGGGGCACGCTGTGTGGTGACTGAGTAGCAGGTTCTGAGTTTTCCCCCTCAGTGAGTGGTTTGAGGTCGGTTTGTGTTATCCCTAAATATCTGGTCGGTACCAACTCATTGGTTTCTTCCCCACAGGTTCTTTGCTCTGACTTCCCTTCGTTTGCTGTTCCTGACTGCTGTAACCCTCATAGTGGTAGTGTGTGTAGACCAGTGGAAACACAAAATCTGGCCAGAAATTGGTGGTAAGTTGCATTTTGAGCTCATAGCAACAAATCAAGCCCAGTTGCCAGCCCCACAAGTACAGGCTCTGCGCTGCCTGCAGTTACATTGCCAAAACCTCAACTTTTTGCTTTAAGGGTCTAGAAGCCAGCAAGACTACTGCAGGCATGCTCTTTCTGGAGCTGGAATATTCTAAACCTGTGTAAACACAAGTTCTTTTTGTGCTTGTGACACTGGTATGTGCCTTGTAATCCTGAACCACAGGATGTACGTGACCTAGTGCAGGTTGGAGACAGTGATTCACTTTGTGAGCATTCAGTACCAGAGTGAGAAACAGAAGCATATGGAACTCGTCTGGATTCCCCCTCAGAATCCATAATCAGTTTAGGATGAACACAAGTCCCAGCCTTGCTGTTGATCAGAGATGTCTTTGGGAGAAGAGGCATCTGAAGGGCTGTAATGGAGTTAGTTTTCAGCTCTCAGTAACCAAAGCAGTTGTTTCCCTCCTTTGTGACATTAATACACTGATGGACACCCCCAGTCCAGCAGCTCAGGGTCCCTTGGCTTTGCATGGTCAGGTTAGTTTGGAGCAGTGTGAGGGTCTGCATGTTCCCAGGGCTGGTTCCCTGACTAACCAGCAAGTCCAGCTCCCAGCTTTCTGCTTCAATCCATGTTCCCTGTACTTCCTGGGAAGACATTAAAGCTTTCCTTGTTTTCAAGGCTTGGCTCAGGCTCCTTGTTAGGAGACAGTGTCTGTCCAGCTCCCTCATCCCTCTGATTTGATCCCTTTCAAGTCTCAGCCTGGGTGGGAAGGTATTAAAGGATAAATCCATGATGCCTCCAGTGTGCAGGCTGTTCCTGCTCCCCAGCTGGTGTGTGCAGGGGGGAGAGGGAGGTGGGCAGGCTCTAGAGTGCAACAAACACCAAGGAGCACCAGGGAGAGACTCCTGCAGTCCTGTGCTGTCACACGTACACACACTCAGGATTTGTTATGGAGTGATGCTTCTCCATCCTGTAATTACACTTAATGTCTTTTCCAGGTGTTCCCCAGCTTATTAAAACTTTACTTAAATCCCAAGAGCTAAGCATTCCCATGGCAAATTCCTTGCAACTAATGTAGTGTCTGTTCTTAATATTTTAGTGGCAAGACCTGATGAATTAGACAATGAGAGGTAGGAAACTAATTGACTGCTCTGCTGTGATACTTTGCTGTGATACTGTGTTGTTACCTGCACATGCTTGGGGTGTTGGCACCTTTGGGTGAGGAGGGGGAGGAGGGAGCTGGGAGCTGCTCAGCAGAGGGCAGATGGAGACCCAGGTGCAGCCAGGTGCTCATGAGAAGTTTTTTACTTGCCCAAGCCATTTTATTATACTTTGTCTTCTTACCAGCCTCCAGATTTGCTTGCTTGATTCCCTGCCCCCTGAAGTCAGAAGTGTTGCCTTAAGAGCAATTCCTCTTGTGTGGCTCTCCAGTAGCAGGAAACCAGCATTTCTGTGGGAATTAATGAAGTCTTCTGAGACTTGATGGGGAACATTTAACAGGCTTGTTCCAGCAGTTGTTCCTGCATAGTTATGATGTGACTGCAGCATTAATTATGGGTTGAGAAATGCTGAGGTGTTGCCTCAGTGCTCACACCTGCCTCTCTGGGCACACCTTCCTGTGCTGGATGTCACTTCCTGATTAAATCACCTCACCTGCTGCCAAAGGACAATTGTCTTTATTTATTTTCATTTTTTTTAAGAGGCCCAAGCACAAAAGGAATTGCTCTTTCTAACCTTCAGGTACTCCTGACTAGCAGTAAGGCAACACTAACAAAGACTGACCAGTTCAAGGCCTCCTGAGTACATGAAGTGAGGTGCAAGGCTGCTTC
The DNA here is from genome assembly GCF_027579445.1 of Ammospiza nelsoni. Classification (NCBI taxonomy): domain Eukaryota; kingdom Metazoa; phylum Chordata; class Aves; order Passeriformes; family Passerellidae; genus Ammospiza; species Ammospiza nelsoni. The sequence continues at coordinate 3,228,344 of NC_080658.1, read as the reverse complement.
TAGACCTCATGCTGAACACTTGGAGGCTGCAGTTGACCAGATAAACACAGAAAAAATAAATGGATTCACTTGATTTGCCTGTGCAGCATGGAAACTGAAATTTGCCAGGGCATTGATTGAAATTCCTGCTCGTCAGCTGCTGTGGGAGCACTGGGATGCTGCTAGAGGGGCTGTAGATGAGCTGCTTTGACCAGGGCACTGCTTGGAGGACAAGTGGCCCTCATCTCTAGAGCTCTGTGCTGGGTGGGAACAGGAGGAAGCTTTAAGACAAGTATTTATAATGAGGGTCTTCATCCCTGCCACTGATGCAGCAATATCTCCCCAAATTGTGCCTTCAGCTGGGGATACGTCCACCCTCGGCTGCTGGGGCTGCCAGAGCTCTGTCATCATTTGGCTGAAGGATGGGTGACTGGGACCAACTTCTTGAGTAATCTCTTCGTTTTCAAGAGGCAAAGTCCTGGCAAGGTAAGAATGTGCAGTTCAGAAATGACCTGGTTGGTGTGGAGCCTGTGCTGACCACGAGGATCCTGCTGTGCTGGCATCCAGCACTGGCTCAACACGTTTCTGATGGGAGCTGGTCATGGGAGGGCTCCCACAAGCACCATGCCTGTTATGTGGTGGGGAGGAATGGAAAACCCAGGCAGAATAATCAGGTTGTGGAGGAGGGAGGAGAAAGTGAATGTCACTGTGTGGATTGCACCACTGAAGTGAGAGCCTGGCTGCTCCTGGAGGTTTCTGCCTTTTCAAGTGTCTGTCAAATTTGTCTCCTCACTGGGTTTTAACAGTTTGAGAATGTGTCAAGCTTTTTCCTTCTTCTTTTTTTGAGTTTATGGAAAGGGAAACCTGTAGCACAGTAATATTGTCCTTGTGCTTTTCACCTTGAAGAGCTCTCTAGTTTAACCTCTTCCTTGCTGTTGGTGTCCCTGCTTTGAGAAGCTCCTCAGCTGCCTGTGGCTCTGAGGGCAGATCCCCTGTGCCCACACTGGAGCAGGGGTTGGACACTGAAGGCTTCACCCTCTTTGGAACAATGACCTGACCCAGGATTTGCAGAGGCTGAGATGGTCAAGAAGTGAGTGGATCTGCTGCTTAACCCTGGAAACTCACTGTCTGTCATGTCTTCAGTTTTGCCTTTTAGTGTGTGGAGTGTTCACTTTCCTGGCTGTCCTGGGCCGGTACATCCCTGGGCTCTTGCTCTTGTACCTGCTGTGTAAGTAAAGCTCTGTGCCAACACAGACTTACATGTGAAAGGAGATGAGTAGTGCTGAATGTCCAAGGAATGGGGCTCATAAGGAAAGCTTGTGTGAATGGTTTTAAAATTTAAAACAATACATTCTGCCAGGAATGTGGTAGTTCTTGACCAGGACTTAAAAGTCTGGTCTGGGAAGAACGTGTTTGAGTGCTTAGTAACTACAGATCAGGTTGGCCTCTCAATTTTGTTAAATTGGCAGAGCTGATGTGATGTAGTAGCCTCCTTCAGCCAGATCTAATAAGCTCTTGGAGGGCTATAACACACCCAAGATAGCTCAGCTGCCCTTGGAGGCATAAAAATCAGCAGGATAGCTTCTGTTGCAGTGTTGGAAACAAAAAGATGTAATAAAATGCAAAATAACAAACAGGGAAAAACCGAGCCAGGTGCCAGAAATCCTGCTCCTTGTAAAACACCTCACAAAAGTGATTAGTTTCTTTGTTCACTTCTTTTTCTACTAAATTGCTCAGGAAGGCAATTTCTGTACAATTAGCTATCCTTATGTTTGAGGTGAAGTCCCCTAGACCTATGAGGTAGGAGAGAAACTCTCCACCTCATCCAGGAGAGAAACTTCTAGGTTTCTTTCCTTTTTAAAAGGACAAAAAGTACTTTTGTCACTCCATCAACAAGAAACACACTGCTCTAGTGATGGCACCTGCTCCAACAGCCTCCCACAGCGCTGCCCTCGGTGCTCAGATCTGTGTGCTCTGTGTGTTGTGCTGCATCAGGAAACAGGCAGCATGTTTGCCAAGCAGCATCCCAAGCACCTTTCTAACCCACATTCCTGCTTCCTGCAGTGCTGCTGGTGCTGCTGTGGCCCCTGGCCGTGTACCACAGGCTGGGGCAGAGGGTGTACCTCAGGCTGGAGCCCGTGCTGCAGCGCCTGGACTTGAGCGTGCGCGGATACGTGACAGCGCGGCAGCGCCAGCGGCAGCGTGAGTCCTGTGTGTTGTCATTTCAGGGTTTACCTCAGAGCCTCGGGTTCCTCTCTGATAATTCCCTGCCAGGTGTGTCAGTCACCTCTCCTTTCCCCTCCCAGCACTGTCTGTCAGTCCTGGAATTCCAGAAGAGCATCAGTGATTGGCAGATTCAAAGCCCTGGGGGGGCATTGGGCCATCCAGATGTCCTTTGTCCCTCCCCTCCTGTACCTGTTTGGTGGCTCCCTACCCCTTCCCTCCCCTTTTCCCTGGGGTTCAAAGACACAGCAACCACGGGGTTAGGGAGTTCTGTTGGAGCTGTGGGCCAGAATAAAGCTCTGGTTCCAAACCCTCCATCAGAACCAACTCCTTTCCTTCACCATCGCCTTAAAGCTTCTCTGCCAGAGAGAAACCCAAGGAGCAGACCCTGATGTGGGGGGAAGCTCCATCCCAGCACCACCAGAGCTCCTGCAGGCCTGGACTTTCCTCCAAGCACCCAGCTTAGCCAAAAGTGTCTGTGGGGTAAAACACCACAGTGCTGCTATTTGGTTCAGCAGCAAGGGCCAGACAAGCTTAGGCACGTCCTGTTGGCTATATTGGCAATATTCCAATAGAGTCTTGTGCCCTTTCTGCCTCCAAGGTTTCACACCTGGATCTCTGATCCCTGGAACAGGCTGTGAATAAATAGAGGCTCCAGCCTCGGTGGGCAGTGGGGGCTGCATGTGTGGCATGGCAAATCCTTGGAACTGCCTTGGGAAGAGAGAGAGGCAGTTCCTCCTCTGCAGCCATCTCCTAGGAAGCAGCTGCTGTGGGCTTTTCACACCACCTTCCCAGAGCTGCTCCAGTTCTTGGCTGTCAGAACTGTGTGTTCTCTATTCTGGAAAAAGGAGGAAAGGAGGAAAAAAAACTGTGCGAGGGAGTTCTGAACATGTTCATTTCAGCAAAAAACCTGCAAATGATCATGGCTCTGCTGTGGAACAGGGCTCTGCTCTGTTCTGTGCAGTTTGGGGGTTTCTGGTCCTGCACAGAGCCTTGCCCAGCAGCAGTAACAGCTTTGTGTGTGCTTTCTAACAGTGCATGGCCGGGCCCTGGGTGAGGAAGCCACGGATGATGGGAGTGACAGTGAAGAGGAGCTGGCTGCATTCTGCCCCAAGGTAATGGAGCTTCTTGGAGAGGGAAGAGCTCAGCTGGAAAGAACAAACCTCACTGGGGGGACATGCAGCACATCTGGCAGCACAGCTCAGAGTGATAGGAGAGCAGATGAGGACACTGTCCTTTCAGATAGGTTTTTCCCACTCTGTTCCACTAAAGAATGTCCAGAGCTGCTTGTGCCAGCTGCAGTCTCCTACCCTGTGCAGTAAATGTGATTGAGTCTCAGGTACCAGTCTCCCACGGGATCCAGGTTTAGCAGGAGGCCACTCCATCATCTGTTGTTTTGAGGCGTGGGGATAACCTTTCTAGTGCTGATGTTTTCAATTTTATCTTCTATTTCAAAGCTGGATGACTCTGTGGTGGCCAAGGAACTGACCATCTCCGACTCTGAGCATTCAGATGCTGAGGTTTCCTATACTGAAAATGGGATGTTTAACCTTTCCAGGGGCCAGACACCCCTGACAGAGGGATCAGAAGGTGAGAGGGAAGGAAGGTGTGGAATGCTGAGCAGGTGCCAGTGTGATAGGCTGGAGGGAGGATGTGTTACCTCCCATCATTGAAGTCTGGCTGTTTGATGTCAGCCTTGCTGCTGGAAATGAGCTGCAAGTGCCTGTTTTGTTCAGAACTGAACTTCCTCCTGCATTCCTGTGGTGCTTGAGCGAGGGCAGCAGCTCTGCACAGGCAGATCTGGCTCTGGGTGCTGGTGCTCCACTCTCACAGGTGGCTGCTTCAGCACCAGTGTTCCTTGTGAGTGAGCTGGGATCTGAACACTTGGGATGAGGGGAGGGAGATGTTGAAGAGTGTGATCTGTGAGCTCCCAACAGTGTGTCCAGGGGAGGTGCTGGCCCAGCTCCTGCCTGGGCCTGGGGGTGCTGGTGAGTACTGGCAATTAAAGCACTTTCTCCTCTTCCAGACCTGGATGGTCACAGTGACCCAGAAGAATCTTTTGCCAGGGATCTGCCTGACTTCCCTTCCATAAACCCTGAAGCAACAGGCATAGATGATGAGGATGACACCAGCATTGGGATCCCGAGCCTGGCGTACCGCGCACAGGGGACAGAGGATCTGCAGCTCCCCTACGAGCAGGAGGAGTTTGGCACGCTGCCATCGGTGCAGAACCTCACCAACAACATCGCTGGCTTCGTCACCAGGGGCATGATCCAGCTGGCACTGTCAGGAGGCTCTCAGGCAGGCCCCTCACGCAGCACCAATCCCCAGAGAGGGGCAAAGACTCATCTCAGAGCAGCCAGTTTGGACTTGGACACTGATGCTGAAGGGGATGACTTTGAACTGCTGGATCAGTCTGAGCTGAACCAGCTGGATCCCACTGGCTCCCGGGGCCAGTAAACCATGCTGTCACTTCCCTCTGGTTTTCTACTGCGCATCATGGAGTGAATCCTGGAAGGAAAAGCTTTGCACAGTTCTCTCAGTCGTCTCCTGGGGGTCTGGGTGATGTGACGGCCACTCCTGGCTGGGTGCACCACTGTCACTTGTGACTCCGTAGCCTCGCTTGGATCTTAAAATAAAGGACACTGGCAATCTGTAGGGAAGAGGCGTTGATGGGACAGCTCCACAATCACCCTGCACTGTCTGACATGATGCTGCCTGCTCCAAACTTTATCTCTCAGACAATAAATCTGGTGTTTGCAGCTCTCAAGTCCAGTGGGACTGACAGCATCGCCAGGAACAATTGTGCACTGAGTTCTGGCACTGACGTGTAACCAGGGGAACAGGACAGAGCCCCTCAGATGTGGAGTCTGGGCCTCAATGCTGTTCTGTCTCAGACAGCTGTTCCCCAATCCTAATGTGTGCACAAATCCAAGTCTTCTCTCCCAGCAATATCCAACTCCAGGTGGAACCAAGCCCCTTGTTCCACTGTGGATGTTGAGCAGCTGCAATGTTTTCCTTGCACTGGCTGCTCCCTCGGCTCCAGCTCCTCGTGATGCTGTTTTGTAAGAGCTCAATGGCAATAAGACACCTGCTGTGACCATCAGACCACCTACAACAACATCCACGTGTAGCCCTTGCTCTTGTGTTGCTTCTCTGAACTAACAGCTTTTGTTAACAGCCAACTAACACTTTGCTAGAAACCCCTGTGCTGCTCCAGTGCGTTCCCGTGGGCAGGGCCGAGGCTGCACGTTTTCCTGGAGGAAGGAGGAGGTGGAGCAGGGCTGCCAGGGCCGTGCTGTGTCCCTGGGCCCGTGCTGCCTCCAGCCGTGTGCAGGCAGAGCAGGGACAGCAGCCCAGACCAGCAGCGACTGAAGAGGTCGTGCCTGTGAACAAACCAGCAGACTCCAGGGAGCGCCAGCCCCCTCTGCCCACCGAGTGCCCACCGAGTGCCCCCGTTACTTTTCCTAAGCCATACAGACCCGGTTCTGATCACGTTTGTGCAGCCAAGAACGTACCTCGTCAGGGACCCCGTTACCGGCTGCTGTCTGTCTGATTCTGCTTATCCCACTGCGTCCGCCGTGCCGGGGCTGAGGGCGGGGGCGGGGGGGCAGCCTCAGCCGGGAAGGGGAGCTCGGTAACGGGTACGGGCTGAGTCCGGTGCGGCGGTGGTGGGGGGCGAGGGAGCGGGAGCGCCGGTTCCGGCCGGGGAGTGCTGAGCTGTGCGCGGGCCGCGTTCCCGCGGGGGCGCGCCGGTACCGGGCGGGGCACCTTTCCCCGCCCATCACGGGCCGGTACCGGGCGGGGCACCTTTCCCCGCCCATCACGGGCCGGTACCGGGCGGGGCACGTTTCCCCGCCCATCACGGGCCGGTACCGGGCGGGGCACGTTTCCCCGCCCATCACGGGCCGGTACCGGGCGGGGCACATTCTCCCGCCCATCACGGGCCGGTACCGGGCGGGGCACGTTCCCCCGCCCATCACGGGCCGGTACCGGGCGGGGCACGTTCCCCCGCCCATCACGGGTCGGTGCCGGGCGGGGCACGTTTCCCCGCCCATCACGGGTCGGTACCGGGCGGGGCACGTTTCCCCGCCCATCACGGGCCGGTACCGGGCGGGGCACGTTCTCCCGCCCATCACGGGCCGGTACCGGGCGGGGCACGTTTCCCCGCCCATCACGGGCCGGTACCGGGCGGGGCACGTTTCCCCGCCCATCGCGGCCTGCCCCGCCATTGGCGGGGGGCGGGCGGCGCGCCGGAAGTGCGTGCACGGCGCCAACCGGGAACGGAGCGGGGCTGCAGCGCGCGATGAGCAAAGGGCGGGAGGCCGCGGCCGGCGGTGAGTGCGGGAGAGGCGGGGGAGCACCGGGCGGCCCCGGGAGGCCGCGGTGACCGGGGCTGGTCCCGCAGGAGGCGCCGCCGCCGTGCTGCTGCGGTACCTGCGGGAGCAGAACCGGCCGTACAGCGCCCAGGATGCCTTCGGGAACCTGCAGCGGGAGCACGGGCTGGGCAAGGCGGTGAGCGGGGCCGGGCCGGGCTGGGGCGGGGCGGGCCCGGGCCCGGCTGACGCCGCGTCCCTCAGGCCGTGGTGAAGGCGCTGGAGCAGCTGGCGCAGCAGGGCCGCGTTCGCGAGAAGGTCTACGGCAAGCAGAAGATTTACTTCGCCGACCAGGTGAGTGAGCCCCGGCCGCCGCCCGCCGGCCCCGGTGCCCCGCAGCCCTGACCCGCCGCTCCCCGCAGGAGCAGCTCCCGGCCGCCAGCGATGCGGAGCTGCGCGGGCTGGACGGGGAGATTGCCGCCCGCTCCGGGCAGCTGCAAGCGCTGCAGCAGAGCTGCCGGCACATGGAGGCGGGTGAGTGAGTGTGCCTGGCCGGGCAGCCCCGAGCCGCCCTGGCATCCCCAGCCGTGCCCCGGTGCCAGCCCGGGCCGTGATTGGTGCCACCTTCCCAGAGCTGAAGGACTTGAACAGCTCCATGACAACCCCTGAGATTGCCAAGGAGATCGAGGTGCTCAGGAAGGACTGTGCCAGTTACACGGAGAAACTGGAGAGGATTAAAACTGCAACCAACCATGTGACTCCGGAGGAAAAAGAGAAGGTGAACAGCAGCTGTGTCTGAACTGGGGTCAGTCTGGATCCAGGATCCAGCACTTCCCTTACCGGCACTGCTTGCCCGGGGCTGCTGAGAGCCCTGCAGGGCAGCTCTGACCCGCGGCTGTTGCAGGTGTGCCGGGAGCAGCAGCTGTACCGCCGGGAGTGGCGCCGGAGGAAGAGGATGGTATGGAGGAAGGGGATGGTACCAGCTGTGCAGTGAGGGCCCCGCCGGGACAGCTGCCCACAGCCCTCACCTGCCCTGTATCCCCAGGCCACCGAGCTGCTGGATGCCATCCTGGAGGGCTATCCCAAGAGCAAGAAGCAATTCTTTGTAAGTACCGAGCTGGGTTGTGCTCTTGGCTGCCGAGCCAGACCCTGAGCCTGTTCTGATGTGCTCGGTGCCGTGCAGGAGGAGGTTGGGATAGAGACAGATGAGGACCACGGCGTGGAGCTGCCAGCGGCCACGTGAGGTGCTGGGGGAGCCTTTGTTCTGGGGAGAAGCTGCTGCAGAGCTGCCTCTGAAACTCGGCTGTTGGGTTGTTCTTTTTCTCTTTTTGCAGGACTGGGATTTGTCCAGTGTATTTATTTGGGTTTGTTTTAAAATGTTTTGTAGTTGGAAGGGTGGTGGGTAGCAGTAACTTAGGCACTGGCTCTCTCCTTGCAGTGGAATGTTGTTTTTTCCTGCCCCCAGTGTGGCTGGGGGGACACATGGGGCACTGGTGTTGTGTCCTGGTGTTCTGGTAAGGAGAAGCAGCGAGGGACTGTCTGGGCTCCAGAGCTCTATGTGTGTTGCTGCTCCGTGCCTGAGTGGTGACATGAGAATATGATCCATTAAACACCAGGATTTTGGTTCAGCTGCACATCCCTGTGGTGTTTGTCTCTTCAGAAGGTGTCAGGGAAGGATTTAAGCCCTGAGGAGTGGGGAGGGCAGGAGCCAGGAAACCACAGCCATAGGGGTGGAATGGGCTTCTGGAAACCACCAGCTCTAGAGCACAGCTCCAGTAACTCAGCATCAGAAAAATCATCAAAACATTCAGTGAAATTTATTTAATTACTTTTCACAATAGAAAAATACATCACTTTCACGTGTGAGGTCTGTAAAATTCCACGTCTTCTTCCCAAGGCAGGAGGCAGCACTCCCTGCTCAGTGCTGGAAAAACTGCCTGAAATGAACATTCCCTGGATGTGCCCCTGGAGCAGGAGCACAAACATGGAGATGGAGAAAAAACCCTGCTGCTGGCAGCACCCTGGTCCCCTCACTCTGGACAGTGCCCAGCCCTCACCCAAGCAGAGCTGTGACCCAAACTGGGCATGGGACAGGGTCAAACATGTCCCTGATAGCAGCTGCTTCTACAGCTAGCACAGGCAGCACTCTGGAACCATTTCAAAATTTACAGTAATAAAAATCCAATCGAGGCTGGTCATGTATGTGTGTGTATAAAAGTTCTAAGGAGGAGTAGCTGTGCTACAGCTGCAGATCTTTGCTGTGCAATACAGCCACAGTTTCTGAAAAGGAGAGGTGTTCCAGCACTTGCAGGAACTTCACTCTGTTCCTTCCCAGGGCTGCAGCATGCTTGGGGTTCATCAAGGGCCTAGCATGTGCTGCCAGGGCCACAGCTCCCAGCTCTTGATGGGCTCATCCTGCTGCCAGCGCTGCCAGGCTCCTCCAAACTGCAACAGCTGACTCAAAACAGCTGCTTCAGAGGGGCAGGGCACAGCCCAGAGGGTCAGGGAAAAGCAATTCCTGCTGCTATACCAGAAACCCATTGTTTTTAGTATGCTTTTTGTCACATTTGCCCACCTTGGGGACAGCAGGGCTGTCACAGGCCTGAGGGCACAGAGTGGGGCTGCTCTGGGATCAGCTCTGCAAGGAGAGTCAGTGGCACAGGCAACCCCATGGCATGGCCTGAGCCAGAGACTCTGCCCCCATCTTTCCCTCCCCTCCTGCCCAGTCCCTGTAAAGATTTGGTGGCACCGAGTGGAGCAGCAGTGTCTGCACAGCCACCGTTGGGCTTCAGAAGGAATACAATAAATAATTCAGAGAACCTTAAAAACAGCCACAAGGGAGAGGGCCCAGGGTGGTGCCTGGCACCCTGGCCTCTGGCAGAAGTGCCCCATCCCATGGGCACAGAAGTGGCACGGGAGGCTCAGTAGAGCTGGCTCTTCACCTTGTGCAGGACCCCGATGACAATGTCCCGCAGCGTCTGTGGCAGAGAGAGGACATGGTTGGTCTGTGGAGGGACAGAGCCACCCCTGAGCCACTGTCTGTCCCCTCAGCCATGGCACCAGCCCCTCTGCATTCACCTGGGGCTTGCAGTGCTCCTCAATCCAGCTGAAGACACACGCTGAGAGCTCCTGAAAACTCGTTACGGAGACCGAGGCGTTGAAGGACTGGAACAGGGAGTCCATGATGCCTTGGAAAACATTGAACTTCACCTCATCAGAGATCTGGTTCTTCCCCTCGTTGGGGTTGTTCTGATGAGCTTTCACGATCTGCTCATAGTTCCTGAAACAAGCACAGCACACCAAGGTCAGCACTGAGGTCTCCACACATGACTGAGCTGCCACTCCCAGCTCCTGCTCCCAGCTCTGATTTCCCACATCCAACTCCTGCTCCCAGCCCTGAATTCCCACAGTAACTCCTGCTCCCAGCTCTGAATTCCCACACCAGCTCCTGCTCCCAGCTCTGAATTCCCACACCAACTCCTGCTCCCAGTTCCAGGCCTGTCCCCAGATGCAGAACCACTGGACCCCACAAGGATGTGAGGGAACAACAGGAAGTGGAGGGCATGACCCCAACAGCTCTTCCCTTACACTTTCATGATCTTCAAGGCCATCACATCTTTCCTGAGGGTAGAAACTTCCTCCTCCTGCTTTTTCTTCTCTTTGTGCAGGAACTGGATGTAGTCAATAGCTGAGCACGAAAACACAGAGTGAGGATTTGGGAGATCCCCACAGGAGGTGCCTGAGCCAGGGCAGCACCATCAGCTCCCAGTGACCCAGTTCCCTTGGGGAAGGTGAGTGCAGGTGAGGCTCCCCAGAGTCTCATCACTCCAGAAGGTTCCAAGGTGCTGAACTTTGCCCTGCACACCTCCAGGGCGGAGCTTTGGGTGTTGACAGCACCTCCTTCCCTCGGGACTCACTTTTCTGCAGCACAATGGCCTTGCTCAGCTTCTGCGAGCTGATGGAGAAATCCTGCTGCTCACAGGTGGGGACGATGGCCTGCAGGTCATTGTAGCCTTTCTGCAGGGAAGCAGAGCCACAGAGCGTGGTGGGCTCATCCACGCTGAGAGGCCAGGAGCACAGCACAGAGCCAGGGCAGCTCCCAGCACACACAGAGCAGGGATCTGGCAGCTCCAGCAGCAGAACAGCAATGCTTGGAGAGCAGAGCCCTGCAGCACTGCCTGCTGCCCCGTGCCTCGCTCACCTTGATGGCATCCCGGCGTTTCTGCTCGGCCTGGGTGTGTGCCCGGCGCCGCTGGTCCTTGTAGGTCTCCTTGGGGGACTCCTGGGCGCAGTCGCTGTCCTCGTCGTCTGTGGGGACACAGCGGGGCTGGGCGTGGGACACAGAGGCACCACGAGGGGCACAAGACAGCTCAAGGGAGCACACAGCTGCAGCCAGGCCCAGCATAGCCCCCGCCCCACTCAACTACAGCAGGCTGGGCAGAAAAGCTTTCCAAGGAGCCCTGGCAACACTTTCAGACCCCTCAGGGAGCTGGGCAGGAGGTAGATGCTGGAAGATCCCTTGGGAAGGTGACAAAACCAGAGTGATTCTCGACTCCAAACCCTGCTGGAACCACAGAACCCTGATGCTGCTCCCACCACCTTCCTCCTCCTCCTCATCAGGACAGGAATCCTGCCCAGCCACGCTCACCCCCTCGGTGCAGGGCAGACCTGAAGCCCGGCATGTGCCGGATTCCCCAGCGAGCAGAACCGCGTTGTCACCGAGAGCAAACCCCACCTGTGTTGGGGACAGAAGAGGCACTGGTGGAGCCGATGCTGTTGGCCCGGGACACTATGCTGCCTTTCCGGGCATTCTCCATGAAGAGCGCTGGAATTAAGATTGTCCCGGGGTCAGCGCCCAGCTCGGGGTGTGACCGGGCGCGGGGACGTGAGGGGCGTCCCCGGGCAGCCGCTGCCACCCACGGACGGGGCTGGCGCCGCCCAGGCACCTACCGGAGTCCAGGCCATTGTCGCCGTAGGCCGCGTCCACCTGCGCGGGGCCGGCGGGCGGAGGAGACACGTCAGCGGGGCTGGGGCGGCGATGCGGGCCGCGCCCCGGAGCCCCCCGCCCCAAGGAGCTCGGTCAGCCCGAGCAGCACCCGCCACCCCCGAGCTGCGGCCCCGCCGGGCCTTCACCCCCGCCCCTCGCCCCGGCACCGACTCGTGCGCGCTCCCGCCTCCCGCGCCCCCGGCCCGGCGCTCACCCTGCCCGGCCGCCACGAGCCCCGTCCCGGCGCGCCGCCCTGCGCCCCCGCGGCACCCGGCGGCCCGGCCCGACCCGATCCCGGCCCCACCTTCCCCCACGAGTCCTCGGCGGCGGCGGCGCCCGGCGGCTCCGCCATCTTCCGCCCGCCCGGTCATGTGACCACCGGGAGCGCGCGCCGCTGCCGCCGCCAGGGGGCGCCCGTGACGTCATGGCCGTGACCCACCGGGAGTCCCACAGCGGACACCGGGAGTGACCCACGGGGAACCGGGAGTTCCACACCGGGCACCGGGAGTGACACACCAGGAACGACCCATACCGGGCACCGGGAGTGACCCACGGGGAACCGGGAGTGACCCACCGGGCACCGGGAGTGACCCACGGGGAACTGGGAGTGACCCACTGGGTATTGGGAGTGACCCACCGGGCACTGGGATTGACCCACTGGGCACCGGGAGTGACCCACCGGGTTCCGAGAGTGACCGACCGGGTACCGGGAGTGACACACTGAGCATCGGGAGTGACCCATCGGGCACCGGGAGTGACCCACGGGAACTGGGAGTGACCCACCGGGTGTCCCACACCGGGTACCGGGGGTCCCACACCGGGCACTGCGGGCCCATAACGGGAGCAGGGACGGGACGGGACGGGTGCACGGACACGCACGGCAGGAGCAGCCTCTTTACTGTCACCCAGCGGGGCTCAGCCTTGCGGGGCTCCCCTCACCGGGGACCGCAGGAGGCCCCGGACCCTCGGCAGAGCTGGACGGGGCCGGTGCTGTCGGTCCCGCGCTGCTCCGGCTCATGGTGGGCAGTGCTGGCTGGACACGGAGCCTCACGGAGCCTCACGGAGCCTCACGGGGCCGTCACGGAGCCTCACGGGGCCGTCACGGGCTGGGCTCGGGGCTCAGGCGCTGCTGCAGCAGGTCCCAGGCCTTGTGCACCTGCACCAGAACCGGGCGGCCTCAGAGCCACAGCACAGTCCCACGGCTCTTCCCTCCCGGCTGAATTCTGAATTCTCTTCCCCAAATCCACCCGTTGTGGCAGCCTCGATGGTGAGCAGCGCACTCAGGCATGGCCTGAGCACACACTGAGCACCCTGCAGGTGCTGTCACATCCCCTGAGCACACACCCAGCCCTGCAGGTGCTGTGGCAGCCCCATCTCACCTGCTGGCGGGTGATCTCGGGCTCCCAGAGGCTGCACAGCACCACCTGGGACTGTTCCACCCTCTGCCTGTTGCTCATCTGGCTCTGCAGCCGGCGCCGAGCGGCCTCCTCGGTGAGCCCATCCCTGGCCACGATGCGCCTCACGGCCTGCCGGGGACACAGGGGACGCTCAGCAGCCCGGCAGAGGCTGAGGAGCAGCTCCAGCAGCAAGTGAGGGGCCCGGCGTTGCCCACCTCCTCCTCTGGGATGATGGCTGTCCACACCTCGTGCACCATGTCCTGCCAGCCGGCCTCCAGCAGCACGGCAGCGTCCAGCACACACACGGCTTTCCCTAGGGAATAAAGGCAAAAAAAGGCATTCCTCAGTGCCTGGGCTCACTGCCACCTTCCTGACACTTCACTGCCCTCCTTACCTTGAGCATCAGCCTCCCTGACCTTCTCCTTCACCATCTGGGCTATTCTGGGCCACACAATGTCCGTCAGCCTCTTCAGCTGCTCCTGGAAAGGAGCACAGCAGGATTTGAGATGCAGTCCCTGGTCCTCAGAGCCCCTCTGCAGCCAGCCAGGACAGTGGGGTGTAAGCACTCAGGGGACACCCAGGGAGGAGCCACTGAAGGTGGGGAGGTGGGTCCAGCCCATCACTGAGCACCAGGAGAGCTTTCACCCTGGCCAGAGGCTCCCATTCCTACTGCCAGGCTCAGCATGCTTTTTCCTATTATTTTCTGCCATTAGGGCCCTGCTATTTGCAGATATCTCTCTGTGAGAGGTTCTTTGCTCCACACCACAACAAGCTCCCAGTGCAGCAGATCCCACAAAAGACATGTCCATCCAGGGAACCTCTTGGTGTGCCTCTAACTTGGCTTGGGGAAGCAGCAGAACAACAGGCTGAGCACCTGTAAAGGCCAGGTGCCACAGGGTGCCAGGGGCAGACACGCCTGGCTGTGTTTGTCAGGTCCGTTCCTCTGAGCTGGGTGAAGGAAAAGCATAGTATGGAGGAGATGGCAATGGGGACAGGGATGGGAACAGGGACAGGGAGGCAGCAGCAGCTGCAGGGCAAGAGCCATATATATCCAGCCCAGCTGCTGATTCATCTGCACAGATGCAATCTGTCCCACCCTGTCCCCATGCCAGCAAATACAGCCAGGAAGGTGTCACCATCTCAAAGGGCTGAAAACTCAACCCCTCTGTCACAAGAGAACAGCCCACACTCACAGCATTAAGTATTTATAATAAAGCTGCTTTTACCTGATTTCCAAACACTTTGGCCCCGAGGACTTTCCTGTTAATGGTTCCATCTTTGTTCAGGATCTCTGCAAGGCAGAAGCACAACAGGTTTGGGAGGGACAACTCCCATCCCTGTGGCAAGCCTGGGTTGGGGAAAGGGCTTTGGCACAGGGCTCTCAACAGGTACAGGTAGGAACTCCTAACCTGGCAGCTCTTCACCTGATTCCTGAAAAGGACAGGGAAGAGCTTTTCCCAGGCAAACAAACAGCAGCCTGGGTCATCATTCCCCACCAGCAGCTCTGACATGGGACACACAACACTTGGGGAACCCATGGGGAGGGAGAGGGCACAGGCCAGAGCTGTCTGGGACACCAGGACACCCCTCCCTCCTCTTCCTCCTCCCTGCAGCCTCAGTGCCCCTACCTGCCCCAAAGGCTGCCACCACCGCCTCGTGGGCCGGGCCACCAGGGGCATAGACGGCGTGGCCCAGCTGGTCAGCGTCGATGACGAAGGCGCCCAGCTGCCCCAGCAGTTTGGCCATGGAGGTTTTCCCACTGCCAGTGCCCCCAGTCAGCCCAATCACGTACGGGCGCAGCGGCAGGGCCGGGTCTCGCTGAGGGAAAGAGGAAAGCCGTGGCAGCACATGGAGAGCTGGGCTTTGCTGGAGCAGGATCCTGGCCTGCAGAGCAGCAGGCAGCCTCTCCAAACTCTTTGAGACTCCCACACCTCCTCCCGTGCCCTCCCTCACCCGTGGGGGCTGCAGCAGTGTCCCCAGCAGCCTCTGCCGCAGGCTGGAGGAGCTGATCTTCTCCTCCTCGTTCTGATTGTGCTCGGGGTCCTTCATCAATTGGATTTCGTACAGAGCCAGCTCGGGGAGCCCCTGATGAGAGAAGGGAGCCCCAGCCATGAGAATGCAGCAGAGGGAAGGGGTGAATCAAAACCAAATTTGCTCCCAGGCAGGGCGAGAGGGCAGGCAGGGGGAACTCCAGCATGACAATTACATTTTCAAGTCTCTTCTTGTTGACAGCCACCCCTCCCCGGTGGGTCTCCTCGCTGACCACCAGGCACTGCAGGTCGGGGTCTGTGACCGAGGGGCCGAAGGGGTCGGCCAGAGGCACGATGTCGTAGCACAGCGAGGGCTTCACATCCTCCAGGAACTCGCGCAGCTTCGCCGCCCGCAGCTCGTAGGGCTCGATCAGCTCTGGCAGCACCTTGTCTGCCGGGCGCCAGGAGGGCGGGGAAGCACAACAGTGACGGGAAAGCAAGACCGAGGGGTGGGAGAAAAGAGAGACCAAGAGATGGGACTTTGAACGCTGCCTCCCCCTTCCCTTGCCCTCGCTGCCCCTGAACGCTTTGCTGGCTCTGGGCACGACATGGTGACCACACTGATGCTCTGCCTGGATGGCACTAGCTCGGGTGGGTGACTCGAGCCCCCAGACCCCTGCCCTGCCCCGGGGAGCCCCGGGCTCAGCCCCGCTGCCCGCGCAGTGCCACGGCCGCCCCGGACTCACGGCGGAGCAGCTCTCCGTCCGCCACCCCGGCCAGGAGCCGCCGCCGGGCCAGGAGGCAGCAGGCGCTGAGCAGGAGCCGGTGGGCACCGTGCAGCCGGTCGAAGGTGCCGCCAACAGCCACGTCCAAGAACTCGGGGAGCGCCGCCTCGGCATCCTGCTCGGGGTCCCCGTCGGGGTCACCCCCGGTGTCCTCGCCCAGCAGCATCGCGGGCAGGCTGGGCGGGCAGCCGTACACGGCCGCGGCCAGGCGCTGCAGCCCGAGCTGCACCGGCTCCGGCGGCCCCGGCGCCTCGGCGGCGGCCGCCAGCAGCACGCGGGGCTGCCGCGCCAGGCGGCGGCCGGGCCCCAGCAGGACGCGCAGGTCCAGCCCCCGCCGCGCCGCCGCCGCCGTGTAGAGCGCGGCCAGAGCCCGCAGCAGCGCGGGGCCCGCGGGAGGAGCGGCGGGGCCGGCGGCGGGGCCGCCCAGCCGCAGCCCCGGCTGCAGGTGCACGTAGAGCGGCCCCGCCACCAGCCCCGCCGCCGCCGCCACCAGCCCCGCCGCCCGCCGCGGCAGCGCGGGCAGCGGCGCCGTCAGCACCAGCAGCCCCGAGGCGAAGGGCGGCATCGCCCCGCCGGAAGCGCCGCCGACCGGAACGGGGCCGGCAACGGCACCGGAACAGCTCCGCCTCCCGGGCAGCCCCGCCGCGGGCGGGAGCGCGCCCGGCTCCGCCTGCGAGGGGAGGAGACCGGCACGGCCCGGCCCGGCCCGGTGCAGCCCCGCGGGGCGGAACGAGCCCGGGAGCTCCGCGGAGAGACAGGGAGTGGAACCGGAGCCGTGCGGCTGCAAAGGCTTTATTAGGGACACGGCGGCACCGGGCACGCGAACGGGCCGGGCTGGGGGTTCGCAGGGCAGCGGTTCCGGTGCTGGCGTGGCGCCGCTCAGGGCTGCTCCCCGCCGGTCTCGGTGCCGCCGAACACGAAGTCGTGCATGGCGCGGACGAACGCGGAGCCGTCGGGGCTGCTGAGCCGCAGGCGGCAGAGCGGGGCGAGGAGCTGGGTGCTGGCGCAGCGAAGGGGAGGGCAGGGGCTGCCGATGGCCTCCAGGAACAGCTGGCACCGCAGACGGGTCAGAGCCCTCCCTGGCACGGGCCCGCGGCCACCCCCGCCCCGCCGTGACTGACCGGCAGCACCTGCTCCACCTCCTGGGCCGTGTCGCGGAAGATGCTCTGGCAGTGCCCCAGGTACCGGCGGTACAGCCGCTGTGTCTCGGCGTCCAAGCCCCGCATCTCGCTGCCCTCGGGGTCGGGGCGCTGCAGGTTGGCCATGAAGCTGGTGTGGACCGGCCCGCACTCCACCAGCGTCAGGCTGCGGGAGGGAGAGCATAAGCCGCCACCGTACCCCCGCCCTGGCGTTCCCCCCATCCCGGTGGGCACGATCCAGCCCTTGCAGCATCACCGGCACTCACTGGATGTTGAAGGGGCGCAGGACGATGGCCAGGCTCTCGCACAGCCCCTCCAATGCAAACTTGCTGGCGCAGTACACAGCATTGAAGGGCAGCCCTGGGGCAGAGCCACACCCTGAGCACCAGAGCTGTTCCCCACAGGGAGCTCCGTGTGCCGCGGGGTGCGGGGGGTCCCACCTTGCAGCCCCCCGATGCTGCTGGAGACAACGATCCGCCCGGCCCTGCGGCTCTTCATGGCAGGCAGGAAGGCCTGGATGGTGCGGACAGCCCCGAAGACGTTCACGTCGAAGAGAGTTTTCATGGCCTGCTCGGAGCAGGTCTCCAGCGGTCCCATCAGTCCCACCCCTGCATTGCACACTGCCAGGCATGCTGCAGTCAGCCACTGACTGGAGCCCCACACACCACCAAGAAGGCAGAAATAGGGGGGCTTTCCCTGCTGATGATCCCTTGGTAACCCCAAATCCATCTACAGCACCTCTGCCCCACTAAACACATCCCCGCCCTAGGACTGCCTGCACCTCCCGTAATTTGGCATCTCCTCCTGGTGCCCTGGGGAGGGTTGTGACCCCACAGAGGTCCCCTCAGCCACCCTGGGGACACTGGGGACACCAGCCATACCCAGCACATCCAGCTGCTGTCCCTGCACGTGCTGTGCAGCAGCTGCCAGCGAGCAGGGGTCAGTGACATCGAGCTGCAGCAGCTCCAGCGTGTCGGGGCAGGAGCCCCCCAGGCGCTCCAGCAGCCGCTCCCCCTTGGCCAGGTCACGCATGGTGGCATAAACTGGGGAGAGAATGGCTGAGGGCAGCAGTGCTGCATCCCAGCACCCACGCCAGGCTCTGCCTCTCCTTGGTGAGCCCACCTGGGGCTGACAGACCCCGGGGCAGTGCTGACCCCTTTCCCCCTTTACCTTGGAAGCGGCGAGTGGTGTCGGCTGCCAGGCGTGCAGCCAGCCCCAGGCCGATGCCCGAGGAGCAGCCCGTGATCAGCACCGTGGTTCTCTCCATGCCTGGCAGCGCTGCCCAACGGGGCCACCCCATTTAAGAGGGCTGGGAAAGGGGTCCCCCCGCCCCACAAGCATATTGTTGTGTCTCCTGCCTTATCTCAATCCCCTCCACCCCCCTCCCTGCGCATGCCTGGGGCTCCCTGTGCCTTGATCCTGTGCAGGTGCTGTGATAAAGATTCCACTGAGCCAGGATCTCCCAGCTGGAGGAGGCTCTGGGGCACGAGGGGAGCTGCAGCCCCAGCTGTACTTTGCTGTGCCAGGCATCTCAGCTGCCAGGACACGTCTGGCAGGGTGTTGTTCCTGCTGGGCAGGCTCAGGGCTGAGCTGCTCCTCTACCCCGTGTTCCACACAGTCCTGAGCTAGCAAAGGAGCTGGACACACATGGAAGAAAAGAGTCTGTATTCGCTCCATCCATAGCTGGGCTCTGCCCAAGCCCCAGCTGTGGAAAAGGCCTCAAAAACTCTGTCCTGAGGAGGACATCCAGCAACACTGCAGGCAACAACGCTGCAAAGTCTTTTATGATACAAAAGGCACCAAATAGGGGCAGGGCCATGCAGTGCCACGTCCCCACAGGCACTGGGCTCCAATACTGCTCTGTCCCCCTCCCCACTGCCACCTCCTTGTCTGCCTCTCACCCATCCCTACCCTTGTTAGCCAGCCAAGGCCCCACAGCAGGGACACATTTGTCCTGTCCCTCTGCAGTGTCCCACCAAGCTTCCAGCCCAGGTTTCCTGGGAACAGGCTCAGGGCAGCTGGGCAGAGCTGAGCACACAGCATGGTGTGGGATGGGACCCTGGGGCACAGCCTGTCCCCATCCATCTGCCAGCCTCCTGTCCACGTGCCAGCCCCTCTTGGGGCACATCCTGCCCATCCAGGCTGGCTGAGGGCCACCAGGGCCACCGCGCCCCTCTTCCAGGACACAGCCATCAGGCCAGGAGCCCAGATGGGGGAGGGTGCAGGGGCTCTGTCCACCCTCTCTGGGGGAGGCTCCGGAGGCAGAACCCAAAGTCAGGCAGGCCCAGCCAAGCTGCGCCGCAGGGCACTGGGGTAGTATTTGAGGAACAGCTTCCTGGAGATCTCCATGGTGTCCCCAGCTGGCACAGCTGGGTAACGCTTCTTGTTGTAGATGAAGCCTCTCTCCACTTGGAAGACAGCCTGGTTGAACTGCTCCTGGTGGAAGGGGCGGCCCGAGTTGAGGCTCTCCACCAGCACAGACACGAAGAGGCTCCAGCGCACAGCGTAGTAGTCCAGCACCAGCCCCCCCAGCTGCTTGTTGGCATAATCCAGGATGTTCCCGCTGGGCCCCCAGAGCGTCACCTGGTTGCGGGCATTGAGCTCGTACTGCTCAGCCTCCCGGGCGCTGGTGGCCACGGCGCGGGCGCTCTCCAGCCAGCGGCCCAGCAGGAAGAGGCTGTGGCTGCACAGGAGGCTGTCCAGCTCGGGCAGCAGGTCGTACACCAGCACGCCGCCGGCCGTCAGCAGCTCGGGCAGCGCGTGGCTCTGGAAGGCCTGGCGGATGCTCAGGTAGTAATCGCTGACCAGCTGCTGCGCTGCCTGCCGGGTCACGTCCACCAGGTCGTAGAGGAAGGCGGGGCTGGAGCCCAGCTCGGCGCCCGCGCTCAGCAGCAGCCGCCAGGCCTCGTAGACGTCGCTGGCGTTGTACCAGAGCGCGGTGTCCATGCGCAGCGAGGGCCGGCGCACCAGCGGGCTGCGGTTGTGGTTGACGCAGACGCCGGTGCAGTTGTAGACGCTGCGCAGGAGCAGGCGCCAGGCGCCGGCTGCAGCAGCGTTCGGGGTGCCGTAGCGGCGCTCGGCGTAGCGCGTCACCCAGCTGGGCAGGTCCAGCGGCTCCTGCCGCCAGCCCAGCTCGTTCATCAGCTCGTACACCATGTCGTTCTGCTCGATGCCCTCGGGGACCAGCCCCGTGCCCACCATGGTGGAGTTGGGGAAGCGCCGAGCGGCGAAGGGGCCGTGGTTGATGGCCTCCACCGTGCCAAAGAGGCCGTGGTTGCCCCCGAAGTTGTGCAGCATGCACCAGATGAAGGGCTGCCCGTAGAAGGACTCTGTCCACTGGTAGACGGGCTTGGATTCAGCAAAGAGGTCGAGAACAATCATCCTGCCAAGGGGCACTCCATGCAGCAGGGCCCGCACCTGTGCTGGCTGCCAGAAGTCAGGCTGGTGCTGGAAGAGCCAGCCCTGCATCAGCCACAGCGCCTTGGGGTCAGCTGGGGACAGAAGAGCACTGAGTGAGACCCTCTCCAGGCAGGGCCCACAGGTGTCTCATGAGGCCCTGCGGCCACCAACCACCCCTCAAGGGGCTTTTGGGGATCTGGCACCAATGGGTTCTGCGCTTCCATGGCACCCACAGTCCCCTCCCCCAGCCCCTGCTATCCCATCTGGAGCCCTGTGGCCAGGCCAGCACCACACACGGACCCACCTCCTGTCATTGACCTGAAAACAGCGTTGCTGACTCTGGAGAGATAGGCAGGGTCAGAGGAGAGGGGGGTCATCTCGTTGAAGGTGTCTGCGCTATAGACGTGGTCTGTGCCAAACTCCTTGATCAGCTCCTTCAGGAAGAGCGTCCCTATCACCTGGAACATGGGGTCCTCTGGGTCCAGCAGGTAGGTGCACGAGTAGGCGCAGTCAAAGTGGCTCCAGTGCCCCAGGCGAGTGGCATTTGCACGGGGGAAGACCCTGCAGGAGAGGGCAGAGATGGGGATCAGGAGGAGAACAGGACAGGACCACCGTGCCCGTGTGGAGACTGGGGAAGCTGCAGAGGGAGGTGCTGCTGGAGATCAGACCCCAGGAAGGGCTCAGGGCTGATCCCCGGGCAGGGCTGCACCTACCGGAGGATGCCCTGCGGCACATGGCCCGCGAAGGCCGGCAGCACCGTGGTCATCCCCAGCGAGCGCATCCGCTCCACGATGCGGTACTGGGAGAGAGAAAAGGAGAGAGGGAGCAGGAGAGAAGCCCCCAGGTTCCCACCAGGGGACCCCGGGCGCTGCTGCAGCTCAGGGGGGATCGGGGGGCTCCCCTCGGCCGGGAGGACCGGGGGATGACAGGGGTTTGCCCCGGGCGGCCCCGGTACCTGCAGGTAGAGCTGCTTGAAGTGCCAGGCAGGCGGCAGCGGCCCGGCCCAGCGGCGGAGGTTGCCCATCCTATTCCAGGCCAGGAACGCGGGACCCGTGAAGTATTTGTCGATCTCCGACTGGTTCAGCCCCAGGTTACGGTAAACCTGCACCGGTAACCGGGGGTCAGCCGGTCCCACGGCTCCCCACCGCCATCCTCCCCGTCCCCGCCGCCCCTCGGCCCGGTGCTCACCCGCTGCCAGACCGCCTCCTGCCCCGCGAACGCCGGTGCCAGGTTGATGCCGCTCAGCGCCATCCAGTCGATCTCCCGCTCCCACCGCGCCCAGTCCCACCAGACGAACGAGTAGCTCTGGGTGCACACGTTCTGGTAGTAGCGGTACCTGCGGGAGCGGCGGAGGCTGCGCCCGGGCCCCCCGCGCCCCCCGCGCCCCCCGGGCCCCCCGTTACATAACGGCGCCTTGTCCCGCGCTAACGAGGCGTGAGCGCCGCCCGGCCCCGCGTCCCCGTTACCTGCCGGGGGCGGCGGCGCGGATCTCGGCCCGCAGCCGCGGCAGCGGCTCCGGCAGGCGGAGCTGCGCCCCGGACCACGACAGGTGGCAGCCGCAGAAGTCCCGCAGGTAGCGATAGAGACCGGCGGCCGCCGCCACGCCGCTGGAGCCCTCGACGGCGACGGCCACTCCGGTACCGGGAGGCGACCACAGCCGGTAGATGTCGGGCCCGCCAGCCGCCAGCGCCGGGTCCACCGAGAGCGACACGGCGGCGGCCCGAGGGCCGAGCAGGCGCCGCGCCAGCGCCCGCACCGCCTCCTCCTGCCGCGGGTCCCCCGCTCGCCCCGCCGTGGCCGCCAGCAGCAGCAGGAACGGCAGCGCCAGCCCCGGTACCGGACCCAGCCCCGGTTCCGGTTCCCGCCGCGCCGCCATCGCCGCTGCGTGCCCCTGCGCCGGCCCCGCCTCTCCCGGTGCGGTCCCGCCCGCCCCGGCCCCGCCTCTCCCGGTACGGCCCCGCCCATCCCGGTACGGCCCCGCCCACCGCCGGCCCCGCCCATCCATCAGCTCCGGCCTCTGGGACTGACCGGGACCGGCTCCGACCGGCCGAGGGCGCTGCGAGACCGGGCAGCGCCGGTGCCCCGGGCCGGGAGCGTCCCGGCAGCCCAGCAGGACCCACCCGGAGCGTCCCGGTCTCGGCCGCCCAGGCGAACCCCGCTGGGGAACGGGCCCGGGCTGCCCGGGTCTCTCCCAGCCGCAGGGGGAATCCGCAGACACTGCCAGGACGGAACTCGGAGGAGGGACGGGAATTCGGGGCTCCCCGAGCGCCCCCAGTGCAGCCCACGGCGGGCCGGGGTGTGCTGCCAGCTCCAGGGCTGCGCCTGTGAGCCCAAAGCCATGGAAAGGGGCAGAAATGCTGTGATTGCACGGGAGAATGGTGAAAGGGACAGAGAACATTCCCCCGGCTCGCTAGGACCTCCACCTGCACGGAAAGCATCCCCCGGACCCGCGGGAAGGGGAGGCTGGGCCCGCAGCTCAGAGCGGCTTCTCCCCCTCCCGAAGAGATCGGGAGATGGGAAACGCACCGACATGAGCAACACCAAGGCCGAACCCTGCAGAACCCTCCCTTCCGCTGCTCCTGCACATGTGGAAATAAATACCCTGTCCGGCAGGAAGGGGCTGAGTAAACACGGCCCTGGAGGGGGAGCGGGGAAAGCAGGAGCAGGGCACAGCCCCGGGCACACAGAACGTGTTACCCACACTGCCCGTGGAATGGAACCCACAGCACCCGGGTTAAACAAAAAAACTTGTTTAACTTTTTTGGGTCTATCAGGGAGGGCAGGAGGCCCCGGGAATAAACAGCCCCAGCCCGGCCTTTGCTCAGGATGTCACTCGATAAGCACAGAGGCAGCCCAGGGCCACGCTGGTCCTGCTGTACAAAGCAGCCCTGCCCACCCCGTGGTTCTGGTCAGTGAGGTGACAGGATCCTGGACAGAAATCCCAGCTGTCCCCTGCAGCTCTGGGTAGGTCAGGGATGGGGGGCTGCCCCTGAGCCCCCTCAGCAGAAAACAGGGCACAGTGCTTGTTGTGCAGTTGATTTAATTTATACAGCGACTGTCAGCAATGTGTTTCACCCAGGCAGCAGAACACAGCAGGACTCCTGTCAAAGCTTTGATTTGACCCTTCAGCCTGCAGACATCTCATCCTCCATGCCCAGGGCATGCCCAGGTGCAGCACAAGGGTCCCTGTGCCCTATGCACAGTCTGGCAGCACACATAACCTTCCCACCTAATTTTAAGCAGCCTGGCACCTTGAGACATTTCCTCCTTGATTCCAGGTTAATGAGTCTTGTTATTGTTCTAATCTGTTCTTACACAAATACCCAGCTCCACTGTGAGAATGGAACACGACAGTCACACACAGCACTGACACACCCACTGCTGCTACAGCTACATCGAGTTTGAGGAGTGCAAGGAAATACTGACAGCTCAGACAGGAAAGAAAGCAACAGCTAATGCAGGGACACAGCACAGAGAGCCCCCTGCCACGGAGCTGTTCTGGCAAGATGGGGACACTGCTCCCCCTCAAAGGGCTCCCCAGAGAGTGCACAGGACAATGTGAGTCACTGTACATCCACCTGAGCAAAGGCTGCCTCCAGCCATGCCAAGCACACACAGGCACTACCTGATGTGCCTCGAGGGCTTGGGTTTCAAACCAGAAAGTCCAAGAAATGTCACTGCCAGTGGCCAGTGACAGTCTGCACCAGGGCTCATCCTCCCCATCCTGCCCCAGGCCAGTCAGGCAGCTGAGCCCCAGTGCATGAGGGTTCCTCACCACGGCCTCCAGCAATGAGAGGGGATCAGCCTCACTCTTTGCTCCTTGCACCTTTCCTCCATGTGCTCTTTTGTCCCCTCAGCACAGCTGCCATTTCTTTTCTGCCCTGATCAGCTGCCAAGGAAAGCACAACACAGGGAGCGCACGACTGCACACCAAACAGACACCTCATGCACTTGGTACCTTTGGGAGTAAACTGAAAGAACCAAAAGTTTCTGTGATCCAGTGTTGTTACCCCAGAACGTCAAAGCTTTTGGCTTTGGGGTGCCATGGTAACGCTCAGGGGTGCTGCACAATAAATTATTGTCACTACACACACACAGGGAGGGGACAGGCACACCCTTGGTGCTGGGGTCTCACACACACAACATTTAACACTGCTGGAGTGGGGGCCTCAGTCATCAAACCTCCCCTCACGGATGATGTCAAAGGAGAAAGGGAGAAACTTGAACCCAGTGCCAGTGTAGAACTTGTTCTGGAATTCAATCCTGCAAGAGACAGAACAGTGATTACTCATTAGAAAGGCAGCTCTCAATAGGAACAATTAGGAGTAGGGAGTAGTAATCCTACTCCATTAAAAGTAGGATTACTGACTAAAAAGCTTTAAGGAGAAAAAGAGGTATTATAACATAATGTATCTTTTGGCACAACCCCCCAATCCGTGTGTGGAACTTCAATCCCACCCTCAGGGACAAAAAATGGCAAGAGGAGCAGAAGGCTGGCCTTGACCACAGTGCCCCAGGAAGCACAGGGAGCAGAAACAGCATTTTCTACAGCAGCTGCTGAAGTTCCCTTTTTCATCAGCACAAGCTCAGCCATGTGACACTGAGCTCAGCCTCCCCACAGGCATTTCTGTTGATTCCCTGCAGCACATTTGCACTGGGACGTGCCCAGCTGAGCATTAGCTCAGCCCCATTTGCTGCTGCCCCTAATGAACTCCAGTAAAAAAAAAAAAAATTATTCCAGAGAACTGCCCAATAATCAGTGACAGCCAAATAGGGAAAACTAATCCCCTGATTCCCAGCAAAAACAAGCCCAGGCTTCACAGACATTTTCCACTGCATAAAGTCCCTGCAGGCAGCAAGTGACAGCAAACTGGGGAGCCTTTAACACAGTTCAGGAGAAGGGTTTTTTCAGCAAAAAAAAAAAAAAAAAGACAAACTGGAATTATTATTCCCCAAATAGGGAATCATGGCAAACTGGAATTATTTTTCCCCAAATGGGGAATCATGGCAAACTCCAGAGCTGCTGAATTCAGCTAGCAAAAAGTGATTTCCCCACAGAGCCCAGGAGGGAAATGCTCAGGAAAACCAGCTTCAGCCTGTATCTTCTGCTGCCTCCCAGGCCAAGGGATCCCCAGGATGAGCAGGATTTTCCATGTGGGAGGAAGGGCTTTGTGCCAACACGCTCCAGTTTTTCAGGAACCCTGATAATCTCCACAAGTATCCTGTGACTAAGTGACTGTTCTGTAAGCAAAGGGAAATGAGAGGCAGAGGGTTGAGATCTGTGAGTCACCCAAGCTCACTGAGACTGACTTGTGAACCCTGATGATTCACAATTCCAGCTGGCCTTGGTATCCAAACCCTCCCTTTGGACATTCCATTACAACTGGAGGCCTGACACTGGGAGAGAGGCTGCTCTAAGGTTAGAAAACTAGCCAGAAAAATGTATTTAAATAATCAGTGTGGATGGTCAGTGGGGTTTTCTGTGTCTCCAGAACACCCAAAACCCAGCAGGAAGCTCTGCTGTTGCTGTCACTGCCTGTTTGGTGTCCCAGTTTACTGCTGAGCCCTCTGTGTGTCCAAGTTCTGCAGAGGATTTACAGACACTGGCATTGTCAGCAAACAGCCCAGGAGAGCCTCTCTGCAGCTTTTTGCATTAATAATGTCAGTGTTTGTCAGGCTGTCATTCTTTCCAACCACACAGAGTCAGGGTACTGACACTGGCAAACCAGGCAGCCCCAGTCCTGTCATGGACATATTTTATGAAGAATCCTTTTGCTAGGATTTTTTCTCCTGAGAAGCTGAGAAGCCTCAGAGAAAAAGAAAAACAATAATTATCTGCTGCTGTGGAATGGAACAGGTGAATTTTTGATTGGTCTCATGTGGTTGTTTTTAATTAATGGCCAATCACAGTCTGGCTGTCTCAGACTCCCTGGTCAGTCACAAGATTTCATTATCATTCCATTCCTTTCCTTTCAAGCCTTCTAATAAAATATTTTTCTTCTGTTCTTTTAGTATAGTTTTAGTATATAATTTTCTTTTAATATAATATATATCATAAAATAATAAATCAGCCTTCTGAAACATGGAGTCAAGATTCTCATCTCTTCCCTCATTCTGGGACCCCTGTGAACACCACCACACAGTCCCATGAGTAGGAGACAAAAGTCTCCTAAAAAGACAAAAGCAGGAGACAAAAAAGGCAACTATCACTCAGTACAACTGCAAATTCCCACTCTGTGTTTGTGTCCCTGAAGGTATCAGAGCCTGGGGTCAGGTGTAAACCAGGCACACCTCAAGGGTGGCACACCTGAGAGACAGAACCCACTGGGGTGTCTGTGCAGAGACTGCTGCAGTTACTCCTTCCCAAAAAGAGCAGAGGCACCATATCTGTGTCTGGGATATTCCATCCTGCAGGTGAGTCCTGGCTCAGGGCATTTACAAAGGAAAATCCAATCCTGGCAGGTGGATGAGCAGCTGGACTCCATCACTGGACTGAGAGTGGGATGCAGCTCCAACACACCCACACCTCTCAGGAACAGCACCCTGAATAGTTACAAACCTTTTCTTTTGGGCACAGTCTGTTCTGCCCCACTTTAGAAGAGGTGAGTAGCTTAAAAAGGGAGAAACTGCTTTAATCTGAATGTTCATGTAGCACTACATCACTGAAAGGCAATAAATGGAAAGGCTGAGTATTTCAGAAGGGTGATGTGTTTCAGAAGGGTGATGTGTTTCAGAAGGGTGATGTGTTTCAGAAGGGTTACAGCAAAAGAAGCTGACAGCATGACAGCTGAGACATGTACAGAGCTGCAGTGCAGCCCAAATTCACACCCTGCAATCCTGGCAGCAATCCAGAGGGCTGCCTCCACCCCACAACGGCCTGAAAAGCCCAACCTGCTCAAAGAATGCACACTGAAAAAGCACAAAATAAACCTCCCTCCTTTGGGACTGCCAGGCACAGCATGTGGAACAACCTGTGAATTCCCTGACCAGTAAAATCCATTCTCAATTCCTCCTCCTTTCCAGGAAGGCTGAACCACCCACACCTCTAATTCCTGATAGGTGACGCTTCTCTCCCAGCCAGAAATTCCCATCTGCTCCTCCCAGGACAGCTGAATTTGACCTCCACTCTTCCTTCCTCTTCCTAAAAAGGGAGCACCTGCCATTGGAACAGCCTGTTTTCAGTTCAAGAGCACAAAGGAATGTGAACAGTGTGCTCTTTGGAACCACTGCAGGTGCCTCCCTCTGATAACCAACACCCAGCAACCTCAAAATCATTTCAGCAGACCACTTGCAGTCTGAAATAGAACCTTCAGCTTGCTTCTTGGGCTCTGAGCCTGAAGAGATTTTTCTCTCAGAGCCTGTGCATGAAAGACTTGAAGGTTTGAAACAGATGTTTAGAGAAAACAGGACTTTGTCAAGCACTCCAGTCCAGGCACAGGCAGAGAGATCCCTGCTCTCACTGCTGCTGCCCTGGGTTTGCCTGTTTGCCATTTCACTCACACACACAGATGGTTTTTCAAAGGTCCTTTAGGGACATGTGAACCATTATCTCCAGCTCACACCTGTTCCAGGTGTCTGAGCCACATCAGGAGGTGCAGTTTGTGAATAACACAAGGCAGGAACCTCCCCAAAAATGTGTTTTCTGCTCCATGG
Organism: Ammospiza nelsoni; assembly: GCF_027579445.1. NCBI lineage: Eukaryota > Metazoa > Chordata > Aves > Passeriformes > Passerellidae > Ammospiza > Ammospiza nelsoni. The sequence continues at coordinate 3,200,496 of NC_080658.1, read as the reverse complement.
AGCCTGTCTAGAGCAGCTGCTCAGAGCTGTTCCCCTGCTGCTGCTTGGAAATGCCCTGGAAATCCTCTAATCCTCAGGGAATTACAGAGCAAACCCACCAGATGTGGAGTTACAGCACTGCTGCCCTCTGCTCCTCCTGGGCTGCCCTCAGTGCCCAGCAGGGTCTGGGGGGCTCCTCTGTCACTGTGACAGCAGGGACAGCAGGAGGGACCTCTGGGCAGCCAGCAAGGAGCTCTGCAGTGACTGCTCTGCAGGGCTCAGGCTGCATGCCAGCAAAAACAGAGGCACCATCCAGCAGCCATTTCCAGGAGTGCCCCCCCAGCTCCCTCAGCACAAGATGGCTTCAAACCAGGGGCAGCTCGGCTCTCTTGGCTACAGAGACACAGATGGACCAGAACCCTCATCCTGCACACCCAGAACCTCCATCCTGCACCCCCAGGAACCCCCAGCCTGCATCCCCAGGAGCCAGAACTCTCCATCCTGCACCCCCAGGAGCCAGAACCCTCCATCCTGCACCCCCAGGAGCCAGAACTCTCCATCCTGCACCCCCAGGACCTGGTCCAGACCTCCATCCTGCACCCCCAGGAGCCAGAACCCTCCATCCTGCACCCCCAGGAGTCAGAACCCTCCATCCTGCACCCCCAGGACCTGGTCCAGACCTCCATCCTGCACCCCCAGGAGCCAGAACCCTCCATCCTGCACGCCCAGGAGCCAGAACTCTCCATCCTGCACCCCCAGGACCTGGTCCAGACCTCCATCCTGCACCCCCAGGAGCCAGAACCCTCCATCCTGCACCCCCAGGACCCTCCATCCTGCACCCCCAGGAGCCAGAACACTCCATCCTGCACCCCCAGGAGCCTCCATCCTGCACCTCCAGCCTGCACCTCACTAGCTGCCAAGGCAGAGGGCAAAAGGCCAAAGCTTTCCTTCCCCACAAGCAGGGGAAAAGTGCAAAAAGGCTGATTTTCTCTCTCTCTTTTTTTTTCTTTTTATTTTTAGAGGCACTTGCTTCCTTTTGCACTTACAGAATTACTTTCAGAGAGTACTCCCAAGTTTTTCTTCCCATTTAAGCAAGGCAGAGTATTTCTTGTGATGTTCACAGACTTCCCTTTGCTCTCACAACCCCCCTGCCCCAGGATATCAGCAGCTGAACCCCAGAGAGGCACAGACTCTCCTACATTTCAGGCTGAGAAAATCCTGCTCCCAGAAAATCCTGCTCCTCTGGTCCCACCAGTGCAATAAAAGGGAATCTGAAGTGGAACAATGAGCACTCTTAAACATGGATTAGAGAAAAAACTCTTGAATATTTTCCATACTTGGGAGCAGAGTAATTCCTTCTGCTTTGCTGGCTGCATTCAGAGGAGCTTAATGACAGGAAAGGGCCTGCAAAAGCAAATTCTAAAAGCAAGACCAGCAAAAACTTGCAGCCATTCCCAAGGGCAGAAGGCAGAGCCACTCCTGTCCAGGGCAAGGTTTTATAGCAGTGAACAGGAGCACAGGGAGGAACCTGCAGTCAGTGGCTACTGCACACAAACAACAACAAACACAGGAAACAGGGGAAAGACCAAGAAATGGAACAAGAAAGTTCTGCTGAAAGCCACAAAGCACACTGCTCCAGCCAGCACAGCCTCCCTGGTCCTTAGTCCCAAAGCTTTAGGTCCTAAACTTTCATCTTTTAGTGCTTATTTCTAAGCAGAGCTATAAAACTTTAAACAACAACTGGGGGAGGTGTTTTACTACAAACAGAACTGAAATCTCTGACCCTTTTTAATACTTTCTGCCTTCTAGAAGATGGCATTTCTGCACAGTACAGGGGACATCAGTTTTCTTGTTATGAGGAGCTCCCCAGGTTTCTGGATGTGCCGGTAACTCACCAGTGCAAGCGCAGGGCGTGCAGGAAGGCTGAGAGCCCCTCCATGACCAGCAGAATGGCCACTGTCAGCGTGGCAAAAGCTGCAAAGATGAAGAAGAGGCCCAAGCCTCCCCCCAGGCTCCTCACACTGAGGCCAATGTGGATCACCATGGTCCAGAGCACCTCTGAGAGCTCTGCAGAGAAAGGGGAGAGGATCACGTCAGCAGGACAGGGGGGGTCACTGGTAAAATAAAAACTGAAGTCAAGCAAAGCCCTGCTACAGTGAGGTGGAAACTGAGGGATAAGAATTTTTACAGCCAAGTGTGTCAGGACATTGCCTCCAGCTGCCATACAAGGCAGGGCAAAGTCCTGGCTCAGCAGCTCTTTGCTTTATTCTGTGATTTTAACTCCATTCCTCTCATTCAGCAGAGTTTTGGGTGCAGACCCTGGTGTGTGGAGTTCACTGCTCCTGGGTAATGCATGTTGCCACATTCCTCTTCACAAAGAAAAGCAAGGCACAATTCTTCACAAGGATTTCTGAGATTCACAATCTCTGAACCTCAGAGAAAGGGAAAACACAATTCTTATCTTAGTTGCTGTGCCAAAGTAGAATGCAATATGGAGATTATTTACCCACAGTGATGGTGTTTTGTTTCCTTGGCTTATCAGGGTCAGGTGTGTAGCCTCACCATTCTCTTCACAGAGAAAAGCAAGGCACAATTCTTCTCAAGAATACTCTTATCTCATTTGCTGTGCCTGCGTTGTGCCAAAGTAAAATGCAATATGGAGATTATTTACCCACAGTGATGGTGTTTTGTTTCCTTGGCCTGTCAGGGCCAGGTGTGTGTGTGTGTGTCAGGACTGTCACTGACAGCCACGAGATTCTGTGCAGTGTGTGCAGAGTGAGTGCTTGGTAAATTCAGTTTAGAAATGTATATCATGTCTATAATATAGTATATAAATGTATATAATATAGTATAATAAATGTCTATAATATAGTATATAAATGTCTATAATAAAGTATAATAAATGTATGTAATAACAACAATACAATATTAATATTAATACAATAGTATTGATATTAATATATTAATAATACTATTAATATATTATTATTATTATTATTATTATTATTATTATTATTATTATTATTATTATTATTATTATTGCTATTATTGCTATTATTGCTATTATTGCTATTATTATTGTTGCTATTATTATTATTATTTAGCCTTCTGATGCCCATGGAATCAAATGCACCATTCTCTCTCCCTCACCAACATGGGAGACATCTTTGATTAGAAATAAATGCACACCCAGCAGTGTGCCAGGGGAGCCCTGGGAGGCCAGACAGACAGACAGACAGACAGAGGCCCAGCCCAGCTCCCTGAGGACACTCACGGGCATGGGCCAGGCTGAGGGCCCACAGGCGCAGGTAGGAGGCTGTGTTGGAGATGCAGCCCAGGCAGTACTCGATGGTGTGGATGGCCTGGTACACCACGGTGTCCCCAAAGTCAAACTGCAAAGGAACAGAGGAGAGGGGAGCTGGGAGCATGGGTGGGTGGGCACAGGGGCAGGGGGACTGCTGCTGTCACCAGGGACACTCTGTGTGACACTGCACACTGACACTGTCTTCTCCTGGTTTAGCACGCCAGGGCCGCAAATGAAAAATGGATCTGGTCTTGACAGGTTTTGCAGAATGACAAATGCTGTGATGTGAAAATTGTTTTCTTATAGTCAGATATTCCAAATTCATCCATGGGCTTAGCCAGGAAAAGACTGTTCAGCAGAAGGTGGTGCTGGTGTGCACTCCCTGCAGGAGGGAGGCAGTGCCCCAAGCTGTGCTGTGTGTGCCTCTGCTACAGGAGCAACAGGAGCATTCTGCAAGACATGAACCTGCCCTTTTTCAAAGCAAAAATAATGCATGAAGCTACCCTGAAGAAGTCACATCTGTGTACCATTCACTGGCAAAGCCTCTGTGCTTTGGTAATTTTCTGCAATAATAAAAGAATTTACAAGGAAGTCTGCCATGTAGGGCAGTTTTTTATCCTGCAGCTTGGGAAAGCATTCCCTGCAGTTTGGATTTAATCCATGCTTCAGAAACTGCTCAGATTTAAGTGAACATGATGTTTTAAATACATCCAGTGACTAATTCTCCAGGCATGCACACAAAGCTATTTATATTCTTAATTCTCCCCTAGTACATCCAAGGCAATAAATATTTCCAACAATTCAGTTAAATTAGCTGTCAAAATCCTAATCCTTTCTCCACAGAACATGAGATGTGAAGTTCTTCACTAAAAGCTGCCCCAGCCAACAGTTCCAGCTCTGGACACAGGAGGGAATGTGGGAAATGTTTAAACAATGACCTTTCAAAGCAACTGCCAGGGAGAGCAGCCACTGAGGCAGGAGTGGGAGCACTGGCATTGCTGTGGGACAGGCCTGGTGGGCTGGCACATTTTCCAGGTTCAGGGAGACACCAGAACAGGAATCCCCTTCCCCTCTCCTTCCCCCTGTTCCACACAGGCCTGTGCACAGCAGAGCTCTGAGCAAACCACTCTCAGCACAATTTTCAGCAGCAGTGCCCTGGTTAAGCTGTTCTGATTTCATGCCATTTGCATTCTTGTTTTTGTAGTAAAATTTGTTACCTGCTAGTGCTGAAACCTACACTCAATCCTGCATCAGTATTAAACTATCAGTTTTTTAATACTTTTTACAAGTGCTTATGAATGAGCAGTTTCTCAGAATGGAGCTTCTCTTCTACACAAAGCTTCTGGCCAATTCAGTTTCTTGAACTACATGAAACTGGACTGGTTGTGCTGTATTTGCTCTCTGGGTCAACCAGCATCATCCTTAACATGGCAGATAGTTTGTGGGAAGAAATCTCTTCCAACAGTTTGCTGCAGCACAGAATTAAGAAAGCCACAACATTAAAAAGCTTCTTTGGAGGCTCAAAAGTGAAAACTTTTCAGTTTCAGACCTCCAGCTGAACAGTTCCCCAGGTGACTGGGAACAATGTGCAGACAGGGGATCAGACAGACAAGCTGTACAGATGAAGTCATTAAAAGTCTGTGGATGTATGTGTGTATGAATTAAAAATGGCCTGTAACATGAAAACAGCAAGATCTTTTGGAAAACAAGAAGCTGTGACATAACAAATTCCATTCAGCACGTTTTACACCCATGGGAAATGGCCCAGGTACACATGAAGGCAAAGCTGCTGTGCTCTTACCACCTCGTCCTCTGTAGGCTTGAAAACACAAATTTACATTTAGTGCAGTGTTTTGATCACATGAATCATGAACACATTCAGCAATTCCCTCCTAGGCAGGCCACAGAAAGCAGTAATACATCCCATGCACTGCAGAGGCAGGATCTGCTGCAGTCCTTCAGAGAGGCATCAGAAACATCAGAAAAACCCAACTACCTGAGATCCATTGGTTTTCTCCTCTCCCAGAGGAAAGGGAAGTAATTAATGTTACCCCCAGCAGTCAAAATGAATATATGAACAAAATTTCAGTGCTGCAGAAGTACAGCCCCTGAATTTCAATATATTTTCCACTGGCAGATGTGGAGAGGCAGATGTGGCACCTGGGAGTGCTGTGCACCCCTGAGATGGTGACACTTTGGGGACAAACAGAGCCACATCTCCCAGCATATACAAATTATGCTGCTTTTTCTCTGGAGTCACCAAGAGACAGAGAGTGAGAAAACTGCTAGAACACACTTCACTGGGAATGCTGCTGTTTAAACAGCCTGGAAACAATAAATCCATCCCAGTGAGCTCATCCTGCTGCCTGCAGTGCCCTGAGAGCGAGGATGCTCAGGTGCTTACCTCTTCCCCCTCCTCAGAATGGGTAGATAACTGGTCATGTTGAATGATCTCAGCATCCTCCTCTGTTGGGCCATTGCCCACCCGGATCCCACCAAAGTTGTGCGTGCCCTGACACATGCAGAAAAGAAAGAGCAAAGTGTTGTTTGGGTTTTAGTGCAAAAGTGCAGGTTTCTCATGATTCCATGTGTAGCAGCAGCTCACAGAGGAAAAAAAAAATATTAAATATTAAATATAAAATATTAAGGCCCAGATTAAGGCAGGTAGAATTCTATTTCCCAGCTTGGATGGGAAAGGTGCTGATTCCTGCTGGGGCTGGGGAAAAAATAATAAAAAAAAAAAGTCTGTCTGAGTGAATCCTTGGTACATTTCTACAGTGTAACTGCAACCATGAGGACAATAAAGGCACAGCTCTCAGAGGACATCTGCTAGCCCCACATCCTGCCCAGCATGGACACAGCACTGCTGGGTGCTGGAGCAGGTCATGGAGCTGAACACAAACACACACACATTTACTCCCACCAGCCTCAGGCACATCAACACTGCATGGAAAACCACATCTTCCCTCTGTGCTGTGCAAGCAGGGCCTTTTAGAGACATTTGTTCTGCCATTCAGCATCTGACCCTCAGCTGCACCTCCAAAGGGGAAAGAACAACACACAGACTGAGCTGAAACGCTGAAATTGGGAGCAGATTTTACCTGACCCCTGGGTCTGACCCCAAGAGAGACAAACTATATCATCACACATTGAAATAAACCCTGTGGCCAGCTTCAGCACTGTCTTGGGTCACCTGGGACACAGGATGTGACCTGACTTGCCACATCTGGACTGCAGAAGTCCAAGGATGCCCATGCAGATGAAAGAGGCTGAAGGTGCCATGACCTGGTGCTTGCACAGACCAAAACAGCTTCTCTGAGTTCTTCTACCTCCTTTGTCCTTAGAAGCCTGCTTTTATTTTAGGCTGAATTATAAATATGCTCAAAATGCCAGATATGAATTAGAGACTTTGCCAGGTTTCTAAAAACAAATTAGGTAGGCGTTTATGCTCTGAAAACAGAAATAAAATATTAACAACTAAGACAATGCCTTTATTAGGATTTTCAGTATCTCTAAAACACCACAAGTCACTGGTGTCTGCTGTCAATATTCTGTTTGTGTATTTCTAGCCTGTGTGAACTTGCACTCAAGCAGCCTTTCCCTTGCACTTGACTCATATCCATTCCCTGTAACCCAGCCAACCTAAACACAGCTCCAACTGTTTACTTGATCCTTCTAAGCACCCTTCACACAAGGCCTCCCCTCACAGCTTCCTGATGGAGATGCATTTCATATGCTGGATGGATCCTGCACAAAACATCCATTTTCATTTCTGTGAGGAGACCACAACGTCATGAGAGAAGCAGCTGACATGTCCCTCCCAGCACCCCTGGCACCTGGGGAGCATGGTGTGCTTCACACAATCAGCGAGATTCACACCTCCTAGGCAGCCAGGCAGATTCAGAACTAAAAGGCAGCTGAAATAGGGGAAAGAACTAAAAGGTAGCTGAAATAGGGGAAAGGACTAAGTTCTGGGGCTGCCACAATCCTCAGCAGAAAGCTTTGGCAGCAAAGAGCCATCTGTAAGCTTAGAAACATGTAAGTCAAAACAACTGCCAACAAGAAGCTTGTTTGTGCACAACTATTTTATAATAATTTCAGGTCAAAGTGTGTACAGGACAGATGTGTCACAAATCCAACGATTACTGACATGGAGTTGCTGGAGGCATCACATCACTGTCTGTTTGGGAACACGTAATGCAAACAGAAATGCTGCACTGAGAAGAAGCCTAATCTGTGTTAAAGAAATAGACAAGCAGAAGAAAAAAAGGGAAGAAAATTTAACATGGGGGGATGTGGTAGCAGGAAATCCTGTGCTGCTCTGCAGCTTGGATTCAGCAGCACTCCTGCAAGGAAGCGTCTCTGTGCACGCACAACTACCATCCTCCAGCCTGGGTGTTCATCCAGAATGTATCAATTTGGCTAAACTTTGCTCTTTCCAAGAGAAAGTGGTTTTCCACCCTAAAGGTGCACTTGCCATTCCCTTATGAAATTCAGATACATTCCATGCTCCTTTGATAAGAACCAGACACAAAGCCAACTCCCATCAGGCGAGGTTGAAGTGCACTCACTGTTGCAGCCGCTGCTGCCTCGAGCGCCTGCGCGTTCGTGCTGCCCTGGGCCTCCTCGGGCTGCCCTTCCTGGGGGAGGATGGATGCAAGAAAAGACAGGGGAGGAGGAAGAAAACAAAAAGAGAAAGGGAAACGAATGGAGGGGACATGGGAGGATGAAAGGTGGTCAGAGAAGGGAGAGGGAGTGTCTGTAACTGAGCTGATCTTTGGCGCGCTGCACATTCTCTGCAGCGCCACGTTCCTGCATCTCACACACAGCTGGAAACAGCTGGAAACCTACACAGCACCCCAGCACACAGCCTCTCACGTCTCTAAATCTCTTTTAGTTGTTTTTTTTTAACCATCCAAGCTGCTTTAACAAAGGTAGCTGAGAAATCTGCCAGCCAATTCCATCTCTGTTTCCCACTGCCAGCCACAGAAGCGCATCCAGCAGCCAGTGAGGCTGTTCCTAAACCAGCTACCAAAGCCCAAGCCAGAGACACTGTTCTGATCATTACCAACAAAAGGGGTTTTTAAAAGCAGGTTTGATGCTGGATCCAGATCTGGGAAGCAGGCAGGCAACACTCTGTCTCTGTAACACCCACCTGCTGGTATGCCCAGGAATATGCAAAAACACTTTACAGGTTTCAATGCAGTGTGAACCCATGAATCCAAGCTCAGGATGGAGAACACAGCTTTTCAACCATAAACAGTTTTCATATGGAAAATATAAAAGGGAATCACCCACCAAGTGTTTTCTCCTTAGATACTGCTGGCGAAGGACCAGGGGTTTGGCCACCAGCATCCATGGCACACACAGCAAGGCCACCACCACGAGGAAGCACTGGAGCCCTTTCTGCAAAAAACACAAATCTCAGGTGATTCAGCTCAAACACACACAGAACCCAGCGAGAATGGCTGAATTCCCAGCATGTGGATGCACCAATACCTCACTCTCTTCTGGGAACAGCAATTAAGTACTTAATGTCTGCAGCTGCCACCTCTGAGCACAGTGTTTAATGCTGAGACTGGGTTAGAATGGGGAAAAATCTGAAAGATCCTGCAGAAAATTAGAATTTGGCAGATGACTGATACTGCTGAGAGGAAATAGAGTTGGTGTCTCAGATAGGCTGAGAGGAATCACACTGCAGACATGGGACAATATTCCTAATTGCTTTCCACAATTAATCAGGATCCACATGTTCTGAAGCCACAGCTGACTTATGGTCAGATAAATAAAACTTCCTGGTATAGGGATTATTCCTTCCTTCTACAACATTACATAGTGTCAGCCTTCAGAAATGCTCTGTCACAGTGGAAATATGTTTCCTGCTTGATTTCACAATTATGACAACGAAACACTCCAGTATCACAAAGCATCTCTGATTCTGTCCTAGCAAGAGCACTCACCTGCCCACTGTAAAGCATCTTATTACTGGTGTCCTCATAGGAGAACAGAAACATGTTGATAAAGTGTATTAAGAGGCTGGGTGCTTCCTTGGAGGTGTGAGCATCATAGGCTGTCCACTTGTAAAATATGAGAATAACAAGGTATCCAAAGAGGGAGGACATGAAAATCATTTCAGGGATAAATCCAAGGTATATGTTCAGTGGCTTCTTAAAATAGCTACAGGGAAGAAAAAAAAAAGAAAGTTGATATTAGATTTGGTTAGAATTAGGACAAAACTCTTTTAATAAAAGTGTAAAGAGAGTGGAGGGGCTCAGCAGCTCAACAACAGCTGGGCCTGGAGCACAGGAACTGCCTGACAGGCACAATTCCACACAACCAGAGACAATGCACTGCACCTTCCATCAGGAGGTATCCCAAACCACACAACACCCAAAGCCATTCCATTGCCCCCACCATGAGAAAACCATGAGCAAAGCACTTACATGTGGTTGAGGAGACTCAATGCCACACCAAAGAGCATCTGGAAAATGCCAAGAATCACAGACATCTTCATCTTAAAGGAATTGAGGAAAGCCAGCTTATTGCTGGCAATATTCCAGATCTGTGGAAAACAACACCTAGTCAGATACCAGGGGAAGGAAAACAGGAGGAGGAAAACACTCCCTTTAAGCTAAACATTATGAACCAGTCAGGAAGTGTGAGGCTGAAAAAACCAGGTTTTTAAAAATGTGTTTGTCCTATTTTGGGGAAATGAGCAGACAAGCTTTCAGCTGGGAACAGCCTGACAGTAACTGAGCAGGAATCAAACCTGTTTTCATGGTACCTCACAGGTGCAGGAGAAAAGAGGCTGTATCCTTAACAGAGAGAATATGATTATCCATTTAAAGGAACAATTACACACAGCTCTGATTTCCTGCACTTTGTGCAACCCACACAAGGTTTGGCATATATTACAAGCAGAGTTAAGAGCAGAGGTGTTGAGGCAGGTACAAAGTGACAAGGGATGAACAACTTTCCCCAATGTAAAAAAGTAACTTCAGAAAGTGATTTTCAAGGCTAATCAGATTTGATTAAAGCACTGCAGTTAGAAAGGGTGAGAAAGCAGCCTTTAATGGACCTCAGAACAAGGGTCTCTATCCCAAATTTGGCATCTCAGTAGGAATTCTATCGTTCAGGAGCATGGACTTGCTAAGGGAATGGCTGAGCTGGAAGATCTTTCACAGAGCAATGAACACAAGTACTTTTCTTTCTGCTGACACAGAGGATTTTGCCCAAAAGCCTGCAGAGGAAGGAGGAGCTCTTACTGGGTCAATGCCAAAGGGGTAGGGCCCACCAAACACCCCTGGGATGGCAGGATCCAGCTGCAGCAGGGGGGTGGTCTCCAGCAAAGCATCTCTGTTTGGGAACAAGATTATAAAACATTAACAACAGCAATGCCACCCTCCTTCTGTAAAAAAACTAACAACACTCTTCCCTTGTGAGAGCAAGGAATAGCTTAAATTGAGAGAATTTCAAGGTTGTAGAAGCTGGATGGTGCTAGAGATTTTCCCAATGGAATAAAAACCTGTTTCTTGATTTTTTACTCTGTCACAAGGAAGACAGGTGCAGGAGGCAGGAATCTTGAAATGTCTGTAGGGAAATAGATGAGAAACTGCATTTTTGTAAGTTTTCTGGGGGAAAAAAGCCATTTTTTTGGCATATTTACATCCCTCTTCCAAATCTACCTGAGACAGAGGTCAGAAATTCTTGCTTTCCTGAACTGGAAGGACAATGGGGAAGGACAAGTCACCTGCTTCTCACTGTGTGTCCCAGATTGCAAGGTAAGATGCATTATTCTATTTGCCATTTGTATGGCAGTTGTCTCCTGTTCATTTGGCAGTTTTCCCTATCTCTTTCACACCCAATCCTCCCTCTGGGGAGACATCTGCTGATAACAGCTATTGAATGTCACTGCATGGCTGACAAGAACTACAGCATCCCACTGGGACATGTGAGCCCAGGGGGAGGAGCCAAGCATTCCTGCCTGGATATAATCTGGAGATTCTAGAACACCAGCAAGGATTCTGCACTGGATTCCCCAGAGGAGCAGCAGCTGCCTCTGCCCCTGGATCTTCAGAGAAAGAGACTGCACCTTTCTCCAGTATCCCTGCTCCAGCAGAACCACCCCTGACACTGCAGGAGGGCTCAGCCACAATTCCAATGGGACTGATACCAACACCCTGACCCACAGGGTGTCAGGTTGGGTTCTGACTCTGGCAGTGTTGGTTTAGTTCACTGCATTGTTTATTTTATCCTTTTATTTTCTTCCCTAATAAAGAACTGTTATTCCTGCTCCCATATTTTTTGCCTGAGAGTCCCTTAATTAAAAATTTATAGCAATTCAGAGGGAGGAGGTTCACATTCTCCATTTCAGGGGAGGCTCCTGCCCTCCTTAGCAGGCACTTGGCTTTCCAAACCAAGACACTGTGTCTACAAAGTTACAAAGGTTTTACTCACGACCAGTTGGCTTTATTGAACATGGGCCTGACGCTCCAGGAGGAACCAAACATGTTGAGGGATTTGGAGAAGCAGTCATTGTAGATGAGGCCTGTGTAGGTGGAGAACAGCCCCATCAGCAGGATGATGTACCGACCACTGAACACCATGTTGAACATCTGGTGTGAAAACCCAAAAAGGAACAAAAAGTCCATGAGAACTGGGAATGTTGGAAACCTGGATGCTGAGAATTTTAAATTTTCTGTGCTGAAAGGCACAGACCCACAAGAGAACACTGCATTTGACCTGAGGCTTTGGAGAAGACTTCCAAAATTCATTTATAGCATTGGGATTATGGTGTGGAGTTGGTTAGAAGTGAATAATACCACAGGGTGAAAAACTTAAGAGTTTGGAGATTTAGAATATAGAAATAAATATGAAGCAACATGGAGGTTTTAGGGTGGAGACTGGTTGTTCCTCTTTACCTTCTTCTTTCTTCCTCTCCATGGGTTTGGGTGGTATTTTGTAATTGGACAGAAAAGTCCACATTGCAGCTTTGAGTGATCAGTTATTGGGTTAAAAGGGAAAATAATCTAGGTGTGAGTTCTTTATTGGATAGTTTAGTCTTAAAAGGCCTTGTAACAAGAGATTGTTGGCCACTTTGTGCCCTGCTAATGAAGGGCTGCAGAACTCACTGCTGTGAGACTCATAAGAAACTTATAAGAACTGATAGCACTGATAAGACACAATAAACACCTGAGTCTGAACATGAACCATTGTCTCAAGTGCCTTCAATCCCAACCCTGATGGAGGTAGAAAAAACAGAGAACCAACAAGGGAAGGTCACTCCTAAAGCCAAACCAGGGAAATCAGTCTGTTGTGGGATAAACATTGGCCATGTGAACCAAGAGCCCAAAATCTCTGTTTCCCCTTGGCAGGGATTAAGGGTGCAAGAGGGAGCAGAGCAGCACAGATAATGAGGATAAAGGGGCAGCATGGATCTCCACAGGGGACCCAGAGCAGCTGGAGAGGACAAACTGCACAGCCTGATGCAACTCCCAGCTGGCAGCATGAGTTTGGAACCAGGAGCACAGACCTTGCCAGTCTCCTCCAGCCCTGCCAGTGTATCTTAACTCTGGTTCAGTTCCTGTCAGCCCTGAGCCAGCAAAACCAACCCGGAGCAGCAAATAGGAAAAATACCAGGGATGGGGTATAAACTACAGGAACTGGGAGTTTTGCAGTGGCTAAACCCAACTATGATCCAGCTAAATTTGGGGTGATTTGTTTATGCCAACTTACCTACTACACTTAATAATTTCCTTCAGACAACTGAAATTAATAATTTCTTATAAATACACAAAAGGAAAAATCAAGGGAACTCAATACTTTTATGAAATTACACTGCTCGGTGTGTGTGTGTGCTCTTCAGGCTTCCCAGCCTGTCCATGTGCTTCAAAAATTCCAAAGGAGGAGTAATGGGCATTGTCAGCTCAAGGGGAAAAGGATGGGAGTAAACCAAGCTGCAGCTCTTTGTTTGAAATGCAGAGCTCAGCACCATCTGCCACTTTACCTCATTGTCACTCTTCTGGGACAGAATCCTGCTCTCCCTCAACACCATCCAGACAGCAATCAGAGTCATCAGGATTCCATGGCCAAAATCCCCAAACATCACAGCAAACAGGAATGGGAAGGTGATGATGGTATAGGGTGCTGTGAAGGAAAAGACAACATTCCCAATTTAGCAAATGTAATTCCTCAGCTTCCCCTCTGCTATTGAAAGCTGATGAGTCTACTAGAATTTTCTATTAGAGATTTCCACACAGGACAGGCAATACAGATAAACACCACAACTAAAAAATTTGAGACAGAAATCTTGGATTTTTCTGCATCTGAATTTACCTGGATTGATTTCCCGATATGTCCCAATGCCATAAGCATCAACAATGTTTTGAAAGCCAGAAGTAAACTTGTTAGTTTTGTTGTATGTGGGTGGGGTTTGATTGGTTTGCATCCTGTTTAAAATAGATGGGACAGTGGATCCGCTGTGCTCCTGGTAGAGAAAAACAAAGGGAAGATCAGCAAACCCACCCTCAGAGCTCTGGAGGATGAAGTCCAACACAGCTGTCCCCATTTGGAAAACTGCAGGCTTGAGTGTTTGCAGTGTGCTTGCAAAATGAGACACTGCAGCAGCTCAGGAAGGCTGCCAGGATTCCACTGCTCTCCACTTTGTGCAGCAGGAGTAAAGGTGAATATTGTGTAGGACAGACAAAAAACCAAAAAGCAGGTGGAAGAACTTCAAGAAACTCAACTCTCTTGACTATCTGAGCAGAGGGTGAGTTTGCCAACATCCTGGAGAGCTCCTCTATCCAGACACCAAGACCGCAGAGCCCAGCCAGTGTAACTAAGCCTCACACACAGTAAAATCCTCACCATTCCAGCCTTCACCTGAACTTTAAGCTTCTCACAACTTTGTTACTTCTTTTATCTCTAAACCATCATTCCTGCATGCTAAATAAGCTGTCCTCTGTGATTCCAGCAGCCCAAGGGATGGTGCTCAGAGGCTCACAAAACAGAAAAGGCAATGAACAGTGAACCCATGTGGTGCTGCCACAGGCACAGCATTTACTCACAGTGCCTCTCCTGAGGGCAAACTGGATGGAATCCAGGTCAGCAACAGGACACCACACTTCAGCAATCAAGCACTTCTGTGTCACATCGATATTGCACAGGTTCAGGGTGTGGTAAATGGCCTTCATCTTCCTCACTTTGATGAACCACACGCGGATGTTTTTAGCAGCTGCCTGCAAAACCCTCTGCCGGTGATCCTCAGTTTGGTTCAGCACCTTTCAGACAAGCAGGACAAAGATGAGGCCAAATCATGGGCCAAAGATCAAGGTGCACCAACAAGAGAAGCTTTCCCACAGAGGATGAACCACCAGCCTGCTCCCCCACCCCATGCCTGCAGTCTGTGATGCAGTAATTAGCCCCCACAGTAATTAGCTGTGCTGAAAAGCTTAAGAGCTTTTTCCAGGGACACTTGCTGATTATTTTCCTCTTCCAGCTCCAAGGTCAATGGTTGTTTCAAACGATTAACTGTGCCAAGATCACAGGGAACAGTTTTACCTCCACCCAGGTTAAAAGAGCAGAGAAGAGCTCTGCAAGTAAAGGGTGTGCTGCCTTGAAAAAACACACTAATCACCCTGAAAGAGTTGTTTACTGAAGGGAAAAGGAGAAAGTGTTTCCTACTGAGGGTGTTTTCCAACTGGAACATATGAAACTCAGGCCAAGTCAGATTTCCAGAGTAGAAAGTCTTAGATTGCAGGGAAAGTGAGGACAGAAGGCACATGCAGCTTACAGCAGTTACATTGCTTCTGAATTCCTGTCTACTTTAAAATATCTTTTGAGCTACACTGCACAACTCCCTGCTTGAGACAGTTTCTGTATCAAATAAGTAGGTCATATTCAACCCTTTTTTCTTTTAGTTTCTGAACCTTTTCTCAATTTTTGTTGCAAATCCCTTAAGTCTTTCTACATTTTCACATACTGCCTTTCTTCCTTGAAGCAAGCACCAGCTATTTCAAAGGTGGCACCCACGAGATCTGGGTACTAATTACATTTTACCAACACAGGCAGCTGCACAAGAGATTAGCTGTAAAGCAGAAGCTCTTCAGGACAGCACAATGTGAAAATATACAGACAGGCAGAAAAAGGAAGAGGTAAATTAATGTCAGCATTGTTGTATCTCAGCTTGAAAAAAGTTTAAATGTTTTCAAAGTACTTGCAGATGGAGCAGGCAGTTACACAACATGCTCTATGGGATCTCCCTACATGAGTTCCTCTTTTCTCACTGGTGTGGAGTTCTCTGTAATTATTTGTTTAGAATACATTGCTTAGCCCTCCACCCATCCCAAATCCTGACACAGAACCAACTGAGCAGTCCCCAAACACCTCTCTTGCACTGCTGGTCTCAAGCTACCTGAAGGTGAAAACAAGGTTATATCACAGGGGCAAAATCCTCCTGTTTTAACAGGATCCAAAGTTTCTCAATATAAGTTTCAACCACATTATTAAAAAAAGAAAAAAACAAAAAAAAAAAAAAAAAACAACAAAAACAACAAAACAAACAGAGAAAGGTAATTGGCCCCAGTTCTTTTACCATCTGAAGATCATCAATTCTGGTGTTGACACCAGAAGCCATTTCCTTCCTCTCCTGAGGTGTTTCTGGGCATGGGTAGAGGGAGGCCCGGAACCTGCAAGACAGGGGAGCACCTCAGTGACAGAGATGGAAAGAAAATCAATCACTCAGGGGGGAGCCAGAGGCACCTGGAGAGAAGTTTCTGATCAGCAGAGACTGCCAAGCACAGCTCCATCCCTACATCAATAAGTCAAACAGAAAAGTAGAAGTGCTTTAGGCCAAAGCAGAAGCTGAGTGCTAAAGAAAACAGAAGTGGGAGAGAATCCTCAGCTCCCTGTGCTGCCAGTGTCTCCAGGCACTGTCATGAGGCTGGGCAGCCATCCAGCCCAGGGGAGATGCTGCCACACCAGTGCAACTGCTGACAGAAGCAGTCATTGTTGTCTCCACTGTGAGAATATCCCACTGATGTCCATCAGGCCTGCCCCAGAAATCACCACTGCCTTGGTTTTCTGCATTCCCTAGCACAGCAGTGGTGTACTTTGAGCATTACAGGCTGGGGAGTGGCAAGTGTGACTGTAAAATGTGTTTCAGTTACTTCTGGCACATTTAATATCTGCTCCTGCAGCCACTGTGGAACAGGGAGTTGAGAAATATTGAAATAAAGTCATGGCAGTGTGTTTCAAATAAATGAGGGCTGCCCAGCTCTCAATTACAGACTTTCATACCCTTCACAGATCTTCTTGACTCTGTTCTTCAGCTGGTCACCTTGGAAGAAGATGATAAATACAGATTTGTGCACATAATCCCCCTAGAACAAAGGAAAGAATTGTAGAAATTAGCATTGGGTAATTACCAGAATTCTAATTTTCCTCTCACTGAGTCTGTCCATCAGAGCTCAGATGTGCACAAAAGGTCAAGAAATGTTCCTGATTAACACTGAACAGTCACAAGGAGAACAATTTTCTCAGCCTCAATACATAATACTTGCACTGTGTTTGTGTTCACTGAAGCAAAATGCTCCAGGTTATCCATTATTGATTCTATACAATCCAGTAAACAGGAAAACCTGGTAAGATCTCCAAAAATAACAAAGATTTTATCAGCACTTAGTGCAGTCAGCTCACCTACAGAATCAAGCCAAAAGAGTGAATGAAGATTAAAAAAGTGGATTTTAAGCAGTGTGGCTCCCAGGGAGACCAGAGGCACATTCCTTGCACAGCTGTGTCTGTGGGGGCAGCCAGGGCCCCTTTCCTGCATTTGTTGACAAGTTATTGTTCTACCTTACTTAGGAAATTTTAACATAATGTTTCAAGAATAATTACATGAGGTGTAACCTCAATTTAAGGAAGTTCTGCACAATAAGAACAAAGTCTGTCCTAGCAGACAGATGATTCCACAGGTCAGCTACCAGTGGTTGGGGGGACAAGGGAACACATCAGCCTCACATGAGAAAGAGAGGCTCTTACTGAGCTCAAACCCACAACCCTGAAATTAAGATTCTCATGCTCTAACTGAGCTAGCCAGTTGCAGGGAGGGGCCATGTGGGTTTGCTTTCTGGAGGGGCCGCCTTTTGGAGGTTTTCTCCCACATCAGGACAAATTCTGGTGCCCACATGGGGTTCAAACCCATAACCCTGAGATTAAGAGTCTCATGCTCTAACTGAGCTAGCTGGTTGGGGGAAGAGGCTGTGTGAGTTTGCTATCTGGAGAGGCCCCCTTTTAGAGGTTTTCTCCCAGATTTACCTTAAACCAGCACAAATTTTGGTGCCCAACGTGGGGCTCAAACCTATGACCCTGAGATTAAGAGTCTCATGCTCTAACAGAGCTAGCCAGTTGCAGGGAGGGACTGGGTGGGTTTGCCATCTGGAGAGGCCCCCTTTTAGAGGTTTTCTCCCAGATTTACCCTAAACCAGGACAAATTTTGGCACCCAACGTGGGGCTCAAACCTATGACACCGAGATTAGGAGTCTCATGCTCTAACTGAGCTAGCCAGTTGAGGGAAGGGGCCATGTGGGTTTTCTTTCTGGAGGAGCCAACTTTCCAAAGTTTTCTCTCAAATTTGCCCAAACCAGGACAAATTTTGGCACTCAATGTGCGGCTCAAACCCACGACCCTGAGATTAAGAGTCTCATGCTCTAACAGAGCTAGTCGGCTGGGGAGAGGGGCTGTGTGGCTTTGCTTTCTGGAGGGACCCCCTTTTGGAGGTTTTCTCCCAGATTTACCCTAAACCAGGACAAATCTTGGCGCCCAACGTGGGGCTTGAACCCACAACCCTGAAATTAAGAGTCTCATGCTCTAACTGAGCTAGCTGGTTGCAGGGAGGGGCCATTTGGGCTTGCTTTCTATAGGGGCCCCCTTCTGGAGGTTTTCTCCCAAATTTGCCCTAAACCAGGCCAAATTCTGGTGCCCAACATGGGGCTTAAACCTATGACCCTGAGATTAAGAGTCTCATGCTCTAACTGAGTTAGCCAGCTGCAGGGAGGGGCCATGTGAGTTTTCTTTCTGGAGGGGCCTCCTTTTGGAGGTTTTCTGCCAAATTTACCCCAGACCAGGACAAGCCCCCTTACCGTGACGGGGTCCTCCAGGGGGTTCTCGATCTCGGCCTGGCGCAGGAAGACGTTCCCGCGGCACACGCGCCACAGCATCCGCTCGAAGGTGGGGATGCGCTCGCGGTTGATCACGCCAGCCACGAACCTGCAAAGGGACAGCACGGCCTGAGGGGCTGCACCTGAAGCCCCCACAGCCAGCACAGCTGCCAGCTGAGGGCTGGCACCACAATGAAAGCTATAAAAATCCTGTTTTAATGTTAGCTCTTGCTGTCGCATTTGTATTTTCTGAAAAATCCCTTCGCCTGGGATTTTTCTCCCGGGAAGCTGAGAAGCCTCAGAGAAAAGGGAAAACAATAATTATCTGATTTGCTTCTCCTGCATTTTGCTCCTTTGGAGTGTGTTTGGAGATTGTTTACCAACAGGTGATTGTTTCATTGGTTTCATGTGAATTGTTTTGACTCTTTGGCCAATCAGGGCCAAGCTGTGTCGGGGCTCTAGAAAGAGTCACAAGTTTTCATTATTATCTTGTTAGCCTTCTGTAAGAATCCTTTTTATAGCATTCTATAATATAATATAGTATCATAAAATAATAAATTAGCCTTCTGAGAACATGGAGTCAGCTTCATCATTCCTTCCTTCATCTGGGGGCAACACAAATACAATAGAGGGCAACGAGGCTGGTGAGGGGTTTGGAACACAAACCCTGTGAGGAACAGCTGAGGAAGCTGGGGGTGTTTAGCCTGGAGAAAAGGAGACTCAGAGGCGACCTTATCACTCTCTACAAATTCCTGAAGGTTGTTGTAGTCACCTGGAGGTTGGTCTCTTTCTCCAGGCAGCACTGACAGAACAAGAGGTCACAGTCTCAAGCTATGACAAGGGAAATATAGGTTGGATATTAGGAAGAAGTTTTTTACAGAAAGAGTGACCAAGTACTGGGATGGTCTGCCTGGGGAGGTGGTGGAGTCACCATCCCTGGATGTTTTTAAGAAAAGCCTGGATGTGGCACGGGATGCCAGGGTTTAGTTGAGGTGTCAGGGAATGGGTTGGACTTGATGGTCTTGAAGGTCTTTTCCAACCCAGTGATTCTGTTAATTCTGTGAATTAAGCAAAATGGAACAACCTCTAAATACACAGAGGTAACACACAGCCAAACAACTGCACAGAGAACAGGCTCTGTTTTTTAACAGAATGCAATAAGCTTTAAAAAATATATCAATTACTGCTTATAGGAGAAACAAATGCATTTAGATATACAGTTTCTAGCTTTCATTCCCCTACAGTCCTGGTACTTTGGCTGCAAGGGTTACAGCAGTCATGGCTGGCAGTGACAATGTCCTGGGCTCATACTCAGACTTCACTGGACCAAACCCCATGTCCAGATAAAGTATTCCACACGTACAAGGAAGCCTGGAAGCAGCTGATAAAGATATACAGTTATTTCAGATCATTATGTGCCCACAGTAGCTACAACTTTCAACAAAGCTCTGAGATCTCAGAATGCCTGAGGAAACAAACAGATAGGCTTGCACAGAACAAACTGGGTTAACTGCTTGAGAGAAACTTGAAAGAAACAGTTTGTTAAATGTGGAGAGAAACTTGTGAAGCACAAACATGAACCGGGAAGTGAATATTTCCTTTTCCCCAGGAAAAGAGCAGAGAGCAAAAGCCAGTTTTAGATCAGCTTTCATCTGCTTGGTGTGGAAAGTTTCTACATCTGTGCTCAAAGCATTGCTGATAATCCCTGATCCAGCAACCCTGAACTGCAATTACCCGAGTCGGAGCGGGGCACCTCTTCCCATCTCACTCGGCTCCAGCAGCGAAGAGGATTCCTCCAACAGGTCTGGATCCGCCATCTGCTGATGATGCAATTCAGCCTGAATTCACAAATCAATTAATATCTAATGAAACCAGTTAGTGGCATGCAGGGAATGAGGAGCCAGGAGATAGTTGTGGGAGACAAAGAAAGAAAAGAAGAAAGGAAAGGAAAGAAAAGGAAGAGCAAATTAAGACAGCAAAAAGAAGAACAAGATGACAGAAAAGACAGCAAGAATCACACATGGAAGGAGAAAAACAAGAGGAAAAATGGAATGGCTCAGCAGGGCTTCCATACGAGAAAGGCTTGAGGATTGTTGCAACAAAAGGGGTTGGGAGATATGTAAGTCTGAAGAAAGGCAGAATTCAAAAAAATAATTCAAGCTTTAAATACAAGTGATGTTCCCAAGAACCATTTTTAATGGCACAAACCAGAGAAACACACTTGACTCATGTATTTCCCCAGATATTAAATTAATTTATCCTTATGGTTCACCATCACACACAAACACTGCTCAGAGCAGGCTGGCAACATGGTTCATCTCTTGGCCAGCAAGACACTAAAACAGGACAGTTTTGCACTGTCCTTCTTTTCAACCAATTTGCAGGCTAAAATTCTTAGGAATATACCTTGTAAGTGTCAGAAATTCAGGTCAAGGATGCTCAAATCATATCCTCTTGTGCACCATCTTCATACTTATTCAACCCCTCCTCACATTTAGTTCTACCTCTGCAGCTTATAAAATGAAATGCCAAAGATTACAGTTCCTGAGCAGAACCAGAGGGCCAAAGTCTACCCTCTGTGGAATGCAGGAGGTCTTTCCCACAAAACCACCAAGGGAACTTGTTAAATCACACTGGAAGGCAGAGTTTGACCCAAGGACACATCACACCCACACACACACAGAGCACAGCCTTGCAAAACCTATGGCAAGTGGAGTAACTTAGCCCCAGTCTCTGTATTTGGGCAACAGTTATGTCAGTGAAAAATCTCCCCAACACTTCACCTGCTACAAATCAAAGTGTTTGCCATACACAAGAGAGTTTTTGCAAGGCTGACACCAAAAGCAGCTCAACTGCTTGTACACACACTTGCTGCAGCTTGGGATGTTACATGAGGGAGGGAGCCTTTCACTCAGCTTGGAAAGGCAACACAGGAATTCCTGTTCCTTTCAACTTAAAGGAGACTTGTTGCAACATCAAAAACTGAATGGAAATTCAGTTCATAGAGAACACAACTAAAATAAAAAAGTTTGGTACCTGAAAATGAAACACACAGACCAAACATCTCAGTGACTGTTTGACATCTCAATTTCAGGATGTTGAAGAACACTAAGTTACAATTGTTAGAGGCTTGTATTGTATTTCCAGTAACCAAGACACTGTTTGTGGTAATCTTTTGTGATGTGCAGCACATTTTAGCAGATGACTCATGAAAAAGGAAGGACAATGTGACACCTTTGGATTTGTCTCACCTGAGAGAGAATTTGTTATATATGTTTAAAATTAGCTTGGCCCATTTGAGCTCTGTGTCCTTTATTCAGGACAAGTCCTGCTTAGAGGGGGTGGAATTACAAAGCAAAACAGTTTAAAATAGACGTGGATTAGACTGTTTACCTAAAAGAAAACATTCTTTTGCAAGGATTATTTGCATTACAAACTCCATGTTTCTTAAATTCATTCCTCAACAACTCTGATTTGATGAGCACAACGATTCTAGGAAGGAAATGGCACAGCAGCAGCAGCTCTGCAGCAGGAAGGATAACTAAAACACTGCTGGGGGATTAATAGAAATAAAAAATTGAGACTATGTGGAAACAGAAGAACTATCCAGTTCCAGTGCAGGAAAACAGGATTCTGGGAAATCTACTTTGAATATGAGTTTTTGCCAGCAATGAGTGAAATGTTAGAGTTATTGTGGAGTAGTTTTTACTGGATGAAGTAGTTCAGGATTGGAATCTCCCAAGCATTTCCATGACAGTAATCAAGGAGCATAAAACAAGAGCTTTCATAATTAAACACTTTTAAATAGCTTATTGATCCCCTAATCAGCATCCAGGTCAGCACCTTAAATCTCAGTAAAGGTTCATTTTCTCCGCTGATGATTGCAGTCCTGCCCTGTGACAGTTCTGGATGCCCAGTGCAAACCCATACAATTCAAGCCCCTTCCAGGTCACAAACAGGACAAAAATCAACGTTCACAAGAACTAAAAAGGATTCATGTCACCACCTATTAACCCAGAGCCAGACAGAAGTGACAGATGCAAAGCAAACAGAGAAAAGCAGATGGCAGAAGAGTCAGAGGGAGGAAGAAGGGACTGCATGCCATTAACCGTTACTTTTCCAGTCTTCTTTTACGCTCACACTCTGGGCAAAGCTCTGAGAAATCTCTCCAGCTCATATGGCTCTTCATAAGCAAAGACAAGAAGACTGAGAAAAGGAGCATAATCATCAACATGGTGTGTTGGAACAAGAAATGGCTGCTTGGGCTGGAATGGTCACAGGAAGAACAAGGGGACATTTTGCCACCCTCCCTCCCACCGTGTTCAAAGTCTGGAGAGCAAAAGCCAGGCATGAAGGAATTGGAGAGTCAGCCATTTCTTGTGCAACTCATAACTATGAATAACACAGTCTTAATTACAAGTTATTGTAGTCTTCAAGTGTTGAAAGTGCTGTGCAAGGGCAGCATGGAGGAAGTTGGCCACTCTGGGATGGTGAGCAGAGGCAGCTCTGGGCTGCTCAGGCTCCCCCCAGCACAGAAAGCTGAGGCAGGTTTAAACTGTCCACACTTACATTTTACTGAACATCACCTGTGAGCTGTTCTGTTTGCTTTTATCTAGAGCAGCACATGTTATTTAGTGTGTTTTGTTTTATTACGACAGAAAACTGTTAAAAGAAACAGGACTATCTAAGCTTTCTGTGGCTGCTTTATGGATGACCTGCCATGGACTGTTTAGAAAATTGATTTTGATCTTTAAATTTAGCTTGATCCCACCACAGATGAAGAAGAGCAGTGGGCAGAGAGGCCAGTAATGAACAAGGCCAGGTTGGATGGGGCTTGGAGCAACCTGATCTAGTAGAAGGTGTCCCTGCCCATGGCAGGGGGGTGGATGGGGGTGAGCTTTAAGGTCCTTCCCTCCCCAAACCAATTTGGGATTAATTCTCAATACAGAAGTGCTCAGCACTTGGTTTTACATGATTCTCAGAATAGGCAGTGCTACTTTAACACAGCAAAGTAATGGATTATCAGGTTAATCCTGTTTGTCCAATGGACACTTTTAAGTGTCCAACAACACTCGAAGACAAAGGTTTTTTTGTACTAAAATCAACCCCACAACCCAGCAGCCCTCACACCAGCAGCACTATCTGTGTCAGCAGTGACTATGACTGGCACAGGACCAACCCTGGTGCCTGAACAGGCAATATCTTATGCCAAAACAACAAAAAACAAACTGTTAGATAAATGGCCTGAAGTGTGCAGGAGTCCAGCTCCACTCGACAATAGCCCTTGTAAAAACCAGGAGCCATTTCCTTTAAGAACTCTTTGATGAAATCCTGAGATTAGAGGAAACAAGACATCTACTCAGCAAAAACATGTCCTGAAAAACACACAGGAGCTCTCTGAAAGAACTGCCAAGACTCTTGAGATGCTTCAGCTTTACAAGGAAGGGTTATGGCTTCTCCCAAGCAGGATTCAAGTCAGTGCCATGAATGGCATTGGAGAAGCTGCTCTCAGGTCCAGTGGAAGTTGCCAGTTCCTGGCCCAGATGGTATTTGACAAAATGTCCAAGACTTTAAATGTCAGCTTTGCTCCACAACTGACCTCTGAAAGCTTCAGGGTTTGATCAAAGGCTCAATTAATTAATTAATTAATTAATCTTCCACTTCAGTGGACTTTGTATTGTGACCCTGATGAGTCTCCACATAACACTTTAAAGGCTGAAGAGAAATTCAGCTCCATTTTAATTCCTCTGCATGTACACCAAAGAAATTCTGACCCACTGGGGACAGTGCTCATTGCAGCACCAAATTTTGGGACTGTTGATGTGCTTTAAAAACTACTCACACCTTAATTATTTTACACAATTTTTAGACAAACCATTGCTTAACTAGAACGAGCCCAAATTAGCATTGTGGGAGGTAAATCATGGGTAGCTATGTGTACTGCATGAAAAATGGAAAACAACTTGTGCAGCTTTCTCAAACAAAGCATAAAATGACCCTGCTGTCCAAAACAGCAACTAAAATATATTTGAGAATAAAAATGGTAATTCCTATGAGAAGAACCAGCTCCCCAAGTGTGCAACCCCACCGGTATTCTGACCTCATCAAAAAACTGCTGAGTTTTACGCAGAATAAACTTTAATTCTGTCAGCTCCAAGAAGTTTCTCTTCAGAGCCTCCTGGTTGGTGTTGATTTCTTTAAGCTCGTTTTCAATTTTCTCAAAGTTGGCCTGGAAGATGTGAAAAGGAGAAAGAAAAAGGACTTAATTCCATAATTGAGTGCTGTTCAGCCTGTCAGCACACAGAGGCAAGTGAGATGTTTCACATCTCCACCCAATTTCCATTTTACAGGTTTTACAGGATTTACAGGTGCATGTCCAGCCTGCTGTGGCACAGATCCACATCTGCCACATCTGCAGACTTCTCACACTCAGCCAGACTTTTATGGACTGGATTGATAGAGCTTCTTCAAATCAATAAAACTGTGATAAACTTTATGACACACCACCATAAACCATGTGGTTCCAGCAGGTTTTGGCTCATTTCAGTGGTGAAATTCCTACTGAGGACTCTCAGTTCTGTATTTGGACAAAGGTGAGCTGGCAGAACTGCTTTCAGAGACAGCTGGAGACTGAGTTAATGCCCCCCTGCCACTAAATCCTGCAACTATCAACCCATAGAGACAATTTCTCCCATTTCCATCCAGAATCAAATACCAGTTTAAGTCTTATCACATCATTACCTCCAGGTCAATCATGTCACGTGGAAAAGGCACCTCTGGGTTTTCACCAGTGTCCATGATTGGAATATTTGCCTTTTTAATCTCCTTCTCCACAAATCCTGCAGAGAAGCATTTAAAGTGTTAATTACAGATATTTCAGTGACAAACACTTCCCCCAAACTGCACCTGGCCCCAGCAGCAGCTGATTCCTTCACCTCCTATTCCAAGGTGTGTTTTGGCCAGAGTTATCTTTCCAGAGGTGGAGCCCTGCCTGTGCCCTCATCCCTGTGAAAAAATGTGTATTTTATGATTGGCTTTTCATAAATATTCATAAATATTAAAATGAGTATTATATATGTTATGTCAGAAAGTTATGCTGTACTAATTTTTCTAAGTAGTGCATTAAATATAGTTTTAGGTTATAACATAATGTTAAAATAAAAACTATGTATGTGGGATATTTTTTTAAAGAACAGAATGAGGAACTTGCATCAGATAGCAGCCAGAGGACACCTAAATCTTTCAGAGAAAGAGAATTTATTGCTGCCTTAGCAGAAGAAATGAACTTCTTCCCACCTTGCTCAGCCCTGAAGACACCTTAGGATTCAGAGGAAGAAGCTGGCACTGACCAGACAGAATCCTGTGTTTGAATGGAATTTATGCATCATGGATGAGGTGTATGAATATGCAACAGGCTGTTGTTTTTAAGGGTTAATCCTCTGTTAATGTGGATCCTTTTTTGGGCTTATTTTGCCCAGAAAAGGTACCTGGACTGTCTGAACCTCTTTGTTTCTATTGTCTCATATTGTCCTAATCCAAACTGTCCAAATTTTATTATCCTAATTATATTGCTATGTTTAAAACCATTTTATTACTATTAAACTTTTAAAATTTTAAAAACAAGCGATTGGCGTTTTTAACACCCCTCTGCTCTGCTCCAAACGTTGCCCGCAGCTTCAGCCTGCCTTCCCTGGGTTTTTTTTTTTTTTTTTTTTAAATTTATTTTTATTTTTTTAACCAAAAGCTGCAGCGTCAGAGCCACATCCACCCCAGCGGGAACGTACGGAGCTTTCGGTCCATCTCCTCGCACCGCCGGACCTCATTGACGAATTTTCGGTGGAACACGTTCACGTCGGGGTTCAGCTGCAGGGAGAGACACGGCACTGAGCCAACGCCCGCCGCACCGGGCCCGCTCCCGGGGCTCTCCCGGTGCTCCCACCGCCCCGGGGACACTCACATCACGGAACTGGACCTTGCCCAGCTCGCCCAGCTCGCTGACACAGCAATAGGCGGCCTCGGACTGCAGGAACAGCTGCGCCAGGGTCATCTCCTCGCTGCGGAACAGCTCCCCCATGGCGGCGCCGCTCCGGCCGCGGCCTCTGCGGAGATGGAGCCGTGAGAACCGGGCCGGGGGGACGGAGCGAGGCCTTCCCGCCCCCGCCGCCGCGCCACAGCCCGGCTGCACCGGGAGCCCGGCGCGGTGTCCGCACCCCATCCAGTCTCATCCCGTTCCCATCATATCCAGCCCCGTTCCGTCCCGTTCCCCGCCATTACCTGCCGCCGCTCCCGCTGTCGCTACCGCCGCTGCCGCCGCCTGACCCGAGCCGGCTCCCGTCCCCGCGTCACGCGCACGTCTCCTGGCGACCGCGTGCTGCCCCGCCCCGGAAGTGATGATAGAGGCGGTGCATCGCCTCCCGGGGGTGACGTCATGAGCTGCGTGGTGACGTCACGGTGTAAAAAAGCCAATCTCTTGTTTTTAGAATTTTAAAAGTTTAATTGTAATAAAATGGTTATTTAGTAATAGTAATAGTAATATAATTAGAGTAATGATAATTTGGACAATTTGAATTAGGACAATATGAGACAATAAAAACAAAGAGTTATGGACAGTCCAGGTACCTCTTTCTGGGCAAAATAAGCCCAAAAAAGGACCGACGTTAACAAAGGATTAACCCTTAAAAGCAATAGCCTGTTGTATATTCATACATCTCATAGATGATGCATAGATTCCATTCAAACACAGGATTCTGTCTGGGCAGTGTCAACTTCTTCCTCTTAATCCTAATGGCATCACCCAGCCCATCTAGGTGGGAAGAAGTTAATTTCTTCTGATAATGGAGCAATAAATTCTCTTTCTCTGAAAGACTCAGGTGTCCTGTGGCTGCTATCTTGGTGTGAGTCCTTTCTTTAGAAAAAAGAGTATCTTCCATAGCATAGTTTATTTTAACATTTTGTTATAACCTAAAACTATATTTAACACACTAGTTTAAAAAATTAATACAGCAAAATTTTCTAAGATAACACATATCATATTCATTTTAATATTTGCCAAAAGCCAATGATAAAACACACATTTTTCACACTGCTGAGGGGGCCCAGGGTGCAATCCTGTGATCCCAGAGCCAGCAGGCCCAGGGCAGTGGGGACAGCGAGGTCATGGGGCAGGGACACAGCAGGGAAAGTGCTGACTGCTGTGGGCATTGTCAGTGAACAATGGCCCTCTGCATCCGTGGGATGTCGGGGTTGCCCAGTTGGATCATTCCTGGCAGGAGCCCAGTGGCAAAGGCTGAGAGCAGGCCGGGCCTGGCAGGAGTGCTGAGGGTGAATGCCCCTTGTAAAAGAATGAGGGGAGCTGCCACCTTGCCAGTGTGCCCACAGCCTTCCCAAATGGCAGCCCTGGCCGTGGGCACTTGGTTCCCTCTGGCTGAGCCAACCCCAGAACCAGAGAAAGGTCTGGCCCAGGGTCACTCCCAAGATCTGAACTTTTCCTTCTCCACATTCCTGGCGTGTTCAGCTGGCTTGTTGCAAGGCCTGGTGGCACCTCCCACGTGCCACCCTGTTTTGAATAGTTTAGGGTTTTTGCCACGAAATCCACGAGTAATTTGGGCTTTGTTTACAAGCAGTGTCCCTGCATTTAAAGTCTGGTGACAGGACCTGCAGAGGGCTCGAGGATTGCAGAGCTGGGAGAGCTCCTTTAGGGGAGCCTGCTGTTTGCCAGGCAGTGGCAAAGGCTGAGAGCAGGAATGCTGAGGGTGAATACCCCTTGTCAAAGCTGCCACCTTGCCAGTGTGCCCAGAGCCTTCCCAAATGGCAGCCCTGGCCATGGGCACTTGGTTCCCTCTGGCTGAGCCAACCCCAGAACCAGAACCAGGGTCACTCCCAAGATCTGAACTTTCCTTCTCCACATTCCTGGCACGTTCAGCTGAGTTGTTGCAAGGTCTGTGGTGGCACCTCCCACATTTTGAATAATTTAGGGATTTTACCACTAAATCCACGAGTAATTCGGGCTTTGTTTACAAGCAGTGCCCCACATTTAAATTTGGTTTTTCTCGTGACAGGACCTGCAGAGGGCTCGAAGATTGCAGAGCTGGGAGAGCTCCTTTAGGGGGAGTGCCCAGCTGCTTAACTCCAGGAGGGAATTATCCTTCTCTGAGTTAAATCTGTGTGGAGATTTTTAACTCAGAGAAGTTAAATCTCCACACAGATTGGATATCTGTTGCACCCTGCATGTACCATGCATGTACATGGGAGGGGGCATTCCTAAGATATAGACTTGTATCTTCGATTCCTGTCCGCTTTTCATGCTGTTACTACTGAATTCAAATTGTGACATTTCTTTAAAATACTGAAATTCTGGTTCTCATAGTCCTGAAAAAAAAAAACCCCAAACCTAAGTACTGGGAGAAGGTTTGAGCTTCCAGCTGAACTTCAGCATGTGCAGTTGTTTAAACCTTAAAAAAGTTGTTTAAAGCCTTCAGTGCACACAGCTGTGCCCAGATGGGGCTGCTTGCTTCCCACTCTCTTCCTAGCAGCTTCCCGAGCCGTTCACTAAAGGATTTTGTTTTTTCCTCCTGTTGCTTCAGCGCCTTCAGACTGAGAGTAAAGCAGGGGCGGCTGCAGTTCCAGAGCTTCGCATTCCTGGCTGAGCCGTGCTTGTGTTTGCATGCAGAGCCCTCGTCTCCCCTCCAACTATTTTAATCATTTCAAAAGGGTGGGTCAAGCAGGCATTTGGCAGCGGCTCCTTTTCTATAGCTGAGGTGGAGTCAGCCAATGACCTGCTGCAAGGCTGGAAAATTTTGCAGGGCAGTTCCACTGGCCGGCCGTGCGGGGCTGTGCCATTTGGATTTCAGCACAGCCTCTCGCTCGCTGCTCTCCCCATTCCTGGCTGCTCTCCCAGCTCGGAGTTCAGCCCAGCCTCGGGCTCAGCTTTCCCTGCTCTCTCCCTGCACTGACAGACACCATGGAGGACACCACCTTGCAGATCATCGAGCCGCCCACCGTTTCTGAGACCTCGGAGGAGCAGGCGCCCGAGGAGCCCATCAAACCCGACCAGATCAACGGCGTGATGGTGCTGACCCTGCTGGACAAGATCATCGGGGCCGTGGATCAGATCCAGCTGACCCAAACGCAGCTGGAGGAGAGGCAGCAGGAGATGGATAGCGCCGTGACCAGCATCCAGGGAGAGCTGACCAAGCTGACCAAGGCACACACCACCACCAGCAACACCGTCAACAAGATGCTGGAGAAGGTGCGCAAGGTGAGCGTCAACGTGAAGACCGTCAGGCAGAACCTGGAGAAGCAAGCCGGGCAGATCAAGAAGCTGGAGGCCAACGAAGCGGAGCTCCTGAAGCGCAGGAACTTCAAAGTCATGATCTATCAGGTAAGGAAAGTGTTTCATGATGTCTTTCCATCCTGTTAGTGGGTGTTTTCTTTGCTGAGGGTCCCGTCACGCTGCATGTTCTCCCAAACTCCCCAAATTTTCTGGCAGCCCAAGATGAGGCGCGTCCCCTGTCACCTCATTTGTGGTTTAACATTTGCTGCATGTCCTAAGACGAAGTTTGACAGAATTGTCCCATTTAACAGGAGTTTTAATGCAGATAGGGATCAATCCTGAGTTCCCACCCCTCAGAACTCGCTGCAACGGGCCAGAATATCAAAATAACCTGATTTAACTGCTTAGCTCAATAAAGAGCAATAGTGCTCTGGGATCTAGAAGGGGGTGTTGGAAATCCATCTGCCAACGTGCCTTCTACCAAGAGACACCATGTGTGTGGCTACGTGGAGACCGATGATATTTCAAATTTGTGACATGCATCTAGTAACAAGTGATAGTAACCCCAGCCTCAGGGTTAATCTGTCCAGCCAGGGCAGATAGAGCTGTCAGACAAAATCCAGCCCAGCCCCCTGAGTGCTCGGGGTGGCCTTTGCTGAGGGCTTGTACAATTCCCATCTTCTTTCTTCTGCATCCTGCAAGCCTTGAGCCTCCTTGTTGTTTGGTCTCAATAACAGGTTTGGTTTGCTTGATGTTCACCTCCTTGCACTAAGTGTTGGAGTTTTCATTTAACATTAAACAAGGAGAGAGAGAGATGAATGTGATTCTACAGGTTTCCTGCCTGGAGTTAGTTTTCTGCATCAGAGCAAACTCTCTATTGGGACAGGGGAGAAAAGTGGGTGAAACAGTTAATGCTGCAGTTGAAAGCTCTGGGTTAATAATAGCCAGTGCTAGGAACAAATGGAGAAGCTTCGAGTGCTGATCATGGGAAGAGAGAGAAAAAAAGCAGAATAAAAGGGAGAATGGTCCTTTCTGTGAGGTTTGAGGGCGAGTGGCTCATGACAGGCTCAGAGGTCAGACATGTACCTGTGGGACTTCTTGTTGTTTATCACGACTGAAAGACTCAGATCATACAGGAAACACAACCAGCTATAGCCAGATATGTGTGTGTGGATTTATTACAAGCCTTTTGTATCAATCTATCCGTGGAAAAATAAAATAGAAGCCACGACCACTGCAAAATGAGAGGAGTGGAGGGAATTGTTTAAACATAACATTCCATGTCAGTTACGGAAATAGGTAGGAAGTTGGCAAGGTTCAAGGTCCTTGGGAAGCATCCCAAACATCTGCAGGTTAGTGTTTCATGAGCAGTTTGTGTTGGTTTGCTGTGCCTTATTGAAACTGAGCGGAGTTTCTTTAGGAATATGAAAAAGCAATCCTGTTTCTAAAAGTTTGGGGCCTGTCCCTGCTGCTGTGGTGAGGACAGGGCAGCCTTGGAAAGAGTCCTTTGGCCAGGGGCTGTGCCAGGGGCTTGAGGAATCATGGAGGTATTAGGGGAAGAAATGCTTTGGGATTTGGGATGATTTCCCAGCATGGAATTTAGTGTGATTTGAATGTCACAGAGCACAGGTGAGGAGTTCTCCAAGGTTTGCACCATGTGAAATGGATCTGTTTGTGCCCTCATGGACGTGCCGGCACTTCCATGGGAGTGGAGCACACCCAGCCCTGGAGGGAAATCATGGGGTCCACCCTGGGGTTAACTGAGCCATTCACTGTGCTTCCCTAACCGTGTCTACACTTAAAACCAAATAATTACAAAATAACCCTCTAATTCCTTGTCTCACTCCTCAGACCCTCACCTACCAAAGTGTCTGTGGGGTATTTTACTGGTCGTGTCATTAATTCTGCGGTGCTGAGCACATTATTGCTCCTCTCTGACTCAGGGAAAGCTGCTTTCCCAAGCTGGGGGTGACTCCTGTGTGTTTCCAGTTGCTGTGGCAAAAAGTCCAGAGACTTATTAGTCTTTTCTTTTGGAGAACAAGACATAAACTCATCCTTGGGGATGTAAAATTTCCACAATTTTTTACAGCAGCGCGAGAGATCCGAGCAGAGCAAGAGTCCTGCTCTAATAGGGTTCCATATTGCACAGTTCTGCAGCTGGATGAAGTAAAAGAGGTAAAGATAAATGAGCTCTTTGCTGGTTCTTGATGTTTGATTATTCTCTCAGCATTGAGTCCTGAGGTCTCAGCCATTGTGGAGGGATTATTTTGGGAGTGCAAATAAGAAGTTTTTGCACCTCGGAGGGAAGCCAGACTGCCTGTGAGAATGGTGTTGTTCTTGCTGTAGATTAGCAGGGGATGAAAACCAAATTTTTATCAGGGAAAGTCTGACCTGTGGCATGATCCTGAGCATATCTGCTGGGGTGGTTTCAAAATTTGGGGGAGAAAATGCAGGGCTGGACGTCACTCCCATTGCCTGGCTGACAGGAGGTATTGAGCAGAACATTTACAGGCATCACTCTCACTCCCATCCACGTTTGTGTTTTCACACTTGCTTACCCTCTTTGAGCTGATTTTGCCAGCAGCTGATCTGATTTCTCTGAATTATAGTTTTTGTATAGACTTAATATAGGGAATTAAATCAATTATTTAGAATAAAACTCGAAAACAACCATACCCCTCCAAATTGCCCCAACTTTCTCTTTTGAAAACTTGCTGAGCCAAAGCAGAGGTGACAGTTTTGACAGGCCAGTGTGTACACTGACATTCAGTGCAGAATTTACCTTCCTAAAAAGTCTGATGTCAGTGAGTGCCTGCACTGCTCAGCAGCATCAGAGCTTCCTTTGTGCCTCTGTCCCAGCTCCTCTCTTTCAGAGAAATCAGGGCACCAAAAAATTCCATGAGAGTGGTTGCTAATAAAAACAAACTAAAGTGACTTCATCCCAAATCTCCTGGTTTTGGGATCCTCAACATGGGGCTGGTTACTGCAGTTCATGGTTAAATAATGGATGTCCTGTGCAAGCAGCCACTGCTCTGAAACCAGACTTTGTGAGAGCTGGAGAGCAGCACGTGGCAGTTTATGTAAGCTTGGCATTTCCCTCCAAACTGTTTTTTTGACAATTAAACTTATTCCTGCAAATGCCAGAGGCCGATTTTGTTACAGCTGGACAAACCCCTGCAGCACTCAGCACGCACACCGAGTATTGAATTTCTGAAGCGTGCTGGTCCTTTATTTTGAGGCTGGTGTGGGCTGAGCTCTGGGGATGTTTTTGTTGGGAAAAGCTGCAGTGTTTAATTGCAGTGTTTTTGTTGGGAAGAGCAGCTTTGTCTGAGGGGTGTGAGTGTGTGCTCCCCACGCTGCCCTCATGGGAGGCTCCCTTGGGGCTCATCTGCTCTTCTGGGGGTTTTGGTGGCTGCTCTGAGCTGTGTGAGATGTGAGTTTCCGTGGGAAGGGCTGTGCTGTTGGGTGGGACCTGGATGCCAGCCATGCAGCGTTGGGTGGGTAGGGCTGGGCAGGGAAATATAAATAGCCCAGCCTGGCTTTGTGCTGGCGTGGGCCTTATACGGATGGGAGACTGCACACGGAGACAAGGAGGGGGCAGATCTCAAACCCACTCATTAATGTGGCAGATTCAGAGCTGAGCAGCCTCAGTTTTGGGTCTGTGCTACTCAAAAGAGTGTGGGAAAAAGAGATAAGCTCAGGGAGCTGAGGAGCAGCACAGGGCAAGGACCCCAGGGCATACAAACCCACTGCCCCCGGGCTACAGCTTTTCTCCGCTGCCCAAACAGAATGGCAGCTTCCCTGAGCCATGGTTTTGTTTCAAATTAATCATTCAGAAACTCATTCATGATGAGTTTAATGGCAGTGGAGCATTGACAAGAGCCAGGAAGATGCACAGCCCTGAGGGACAGCCTGGCTGGGTGAGGTGCCTGCAGTTCAGTGCTGCCTGCCCAGCTCCAGCATTAAAAAGTAAACAGGAATTTCCAAAGCAATTTTGATGACAGCACTGGGATGGGCACAGCACCAGGTATCCAGGTGCTTTTCCTGCAAGACCAGCTGGGTCCACCTGGCTGAGGCTCTCTGTGCTGGAACATCCATCCCTCTTCCCACGGGGAAGGGATTTGCATTGCAGCAGCCACTGTATTCATTTTCTGCTAATACTTTACAATAAAGAGCAGGTTTCAGTCTCACTGCAAATCCAGTCTAAAGCAGCTCCTGTCAGTGCTGCCTCCATTGCAGCACATGAACATCCTGATGTACAAAAATCTTCCACATTCTCTGCATATTATGGAACTATAAGAGATTCAAGATAATAATTCAGAGGAGACTGAGCCTTAAAAAAAGTCAGGATGTTAATAGTTCTGACTCTTAGGATTTCTTTTAGTGCAGATTACCAGTCTACCAGCAGACATCTCTGGAGCATGGATTTCTCTGTTGCAATCTAGTATCAACTGCATTAATATTTCATTGCTCAGCTATTATTTATAAGCAGTTGGTGCCAGAAGTGTTTGCTTTGCTAAAATCCTTTCACCATTATAGTTCCAGGCTGAGCTGTGCAGCCACAAATTGTCTCAGAGCAAAGGGCCAGAGGCTGCCCAGCCTTTGGGATAGGGTTAGATTGGATGAGTAGTGGCTCATGAGAACAAACCCAAGGTAATATCCCTCCTATCACCAATTCCTCCCTCAGGCCTCTCATGTGCACAACAATGACTTATAAACTATTCAGCAACAGGCTTAGCCCTCTTTTATCCCATTTGGCATTGTCCTCTTGATTCTGCAAATCTCCTATAAGTTACAGGACACCTGAAGAATTGTGGGTGCACTGTCCAGCTGTGAGATGGACAAAGAGCAGAAACAAAATGTGCAGTATCAGTAAAGGAAAATCAAATATTTAGAATAAAAAGTCTCAGGATGTTTAGTCTTCAGCTTTATGTGAGGATGCAAATGTCAGTGTCTGCACAGGATCTGTAACACAAACCCCATCTTTGCTGCTTTGCTGTTCAGAGCAGCTCTGGAGTCATCAATCAGCTCAGGCAGATTTATCCTGGAGGAGCAGATCTGAGAGCAAAGCCAGTGGTACAAACAGACTGATAATGGCATCAAAAAATGTTAATGCTGTCAGAGGGGGAAAAAAGCTCCTTTTCACTCTCAATCTATTTACTTCTCTGTTTCCTACAGCT
The DNA here is from genome assembly GCF_027579445.1 of Ammospiza nelsoni. Taxonomy (NCBI): domain Eukaryota; kingdom Metazoa; phylum Chordata; class Aves; order Passeriformes; family Passerellidae; genus Ammospiza; species Ammospiza nelsoni. The sequence goes on along the minus strand of NC_080658.1, from coordinate 3,165,606 downwards.
CTCCCTCTCTTCTGACTCACTAAAGGCAAAAGCATTTTTCCAAGCACAGCCTCCTCCTGTCCCCACCCTCCCTCCCTTCCTCTGCACCAGCTCTGGTGCCTGTCCCAAGTGGCTGTTTCTCACAGCTCATGAGGCACATCCAGCTTTTCAGACAGCTTGCAGGACACAGGGTAATTGGATGTGCCTGATAAGTGCCAGGCAAATTGCACAACACCCAGAATTACAGAGGCTGGGAGGACTCTGCTAGGCAGGGAGATGCTACTAGAGAATGAATTATTTATCCCTCTAACATTTACCTAATCCCAACCTGATTTGCTTTCTCCTCTCATATTTTAGACCTTTTTATCTCAGCAGTATTCCTTGGTGACTTCTTACTGCAGGACTCAAAAGTCTCGTCTCTAAGGCTTGAGGCTTCTCTTTTCATGAACCTCTTGGCACTATTGGACACAAACTTTGTCCAACCCTTGGAAGCCAAGAGTCAAGGCCATGCCTGACTTTGCTGTGTCACTGGGTGCAGAGATCTGGGAGCTGCTGGGAATTATCTGGCTCTGCTCTGGGGTAAGGTCAGTACGTGACAAAAGCAGCGGATAGAGATCTGGAGCTGCACCCGCCTGCTTCAATCTATGCAGCCTCTGCACCTCAATCCATAAACACAGGGCTTTAAAATCACCACTCTGGTGGTGTTCACAGGGGTCCCAGGATGAGGGAAGAGATGAGGATCTTGGCTCCATGTTTCAGAAGGCTGATTTATTATTTTATGATATATATTATATTAAAAGAAAATGATATATTGTAATGATACTAAAAGAATAGAAGAAAGGATTTCATCAGAAGGCTTGAGGGGAAAGGAATGGAATGATAATAAAATCTTGTGACTGACCAGAGAGTCTGAGACAGCTGGACTGTGGTTGGCCATTAATTAAAACCAACCACATGAGACCAATCACAGATGCACCTGTTGCATTCCACAGCAGCAGATAACCATTGTTTAAATTTCATTTCTGAGGCCTCTCAGCTTCTTAGAAGAAAAAAATCCTAGCAAAAGGATTCTTCATAAAATATGTCCATGACACACCACCCTTTTTTCATGATCTTACACTTACAAACAAACTCTGAGTTCAGCTACACCGCAGCAAAGGGAGACATGTCCCCAACAGGTGACACTGAAGCCCTGTGATTGTGAGCAGAGTCTGGCCCTGTGGCAGTGGATCCTGTGTCTCCTGGGACCTCCTGAACCAGAGACAGACACTCTTCCACTCACAGACCTTTGCTGACTCTCTTTTCTGTCAAATTCTGCTTCCTGCCTTCTCCCTTGACTAAAACACACCCCTGTGCCTTTTCTCTCTGCCTGTTCTCTGCTAACCCGGATCACTGTTGTTCTCAATCAGATTCCTGGAAGGAACAGGTAAGTGTTTCCATTGTGCTCCCTTTCCCCGGCCATTGAAACAGAGTTTTCCTCATCTTAGCCCGAGAAGATGCCCCGGGTATGCCTTGAGTCTTCGCCAGGGACTGCCCTGTGAGCCCAGCCCGTGGAGACAGGCCCAGGGCAGCAGAAGACACAGGAGGAGGCAGCAGTTTAGGGCTTCATCAGCAGGAAGATCACTCCCTGAAGATCACTCTGAACCTCCTCTGAAGCTCTGGGAGCTGCTGATTCTCAGCCTTTGCTTCTCTCCTGCTTGGGGCTGCCTCAGGCTCTCAGACCTCCAAGGCTGATCCTGCTCTGACTAATGTGCTTGCTGCATGAGCGTGGGTGTGAGGAGCTGGGATTTTCCCTCAGGAGGAGCTGCTGTGTGGCTTGCATGAAAAAGGGCAGGTGGCCAGGGGCAGCTGGCTCTGCTGTGACTGGGCAAATCCCACCTGTTCTCCCTGTGAAACGCAGCCCTGGAGCCTCCTCAGGCTTCTTGTGAGCATTAGATTGTGATTGTGATTGTGATGTGGTTTGAAGTTGTTGTTTTAAACAGGTAAAACAGGCAGAGGGCACAAACAGTGACATAAAACTTCCATAAAACTTCCAGGCAGCCCCTGCAGCATCTCCCATTTCTATCTGGCCACCTTGCTCAGACTCAGGTCCTCCCCACACTGCAGTGATGACTTTAAATGTTGTTCATGTAACATTTATTCCACAGAGGCCACAGTGGCCTCTTGCCTTCGGGTCATTGTGCAGCTGCTGGATAAAACCCCCCAAGCTCCAGCTGCCCTTTGGGGGTCACCCAGCAGTGTTTGCAGCACTGTCCAGTGGGAATGGCCACAGGAATATTCCAAGAGCCAGGTGAGGGTGAATCAAGTCTAGGAATTGTGGTTTCTGCTCAAAGCTGCCAGGGAAAACTCCTTTTTAAGGATAATGTCAGATGTAAGAAAAGCCTCTTTTTTTTTTTTTTGTGATCTAGCAAACTAGCAATTTCAGTCTCCACAGAAAAGGTCTGTTCCACTGGAGAGGAAAGCACAGCCCCTCTGTGCAGGGTATCTGGACACTCCTGAGCCCTGCTGTGTTCAGGGTGCTTCTCAGGCATGCTGTTGTTACTCAGGAATAGCTGAATCCTCCTTCCCATGACACTGCTGGAAGGTCAGCACAAAGCAGTGTCCTCTGGGGCCTGGCACAGCAGAGCAGTTATCATGGAAACGGGAGCAGAACTTGTTCTCTGGCACAGTCTGACCTGACCTGCAGGGCTGTTTGCTGCCCAAGCTCCTCCTGATCCTCCCCCGGGCTCCCCGAGGCCAGGCCCAGGCTGTGCTGCCCGGGGTGGGTGCAGGAGGGGCTGCAGCTCACAAAGTGTTGGCATCAGCCTGATTTGGTCATAGTGGAGCCCAGAAATGCGAGCTGGTCGTTTTCTGCATGTTACTGCTGCAAACATCAACCAAACTTCTCTGTTTGTGCTGTTGCAGTTGTGCAAAAATAACGGAGTGAAATGAATTGCAGATGTGATTTGCATGTGCATGTGAGAACCTTCCATTAAAACCTTCCAACTGGAGAGCAGAGTGCCTGGGAGTGCTGGGACTCGGTTCCTTACACACTGACTGGGAATGCAGCTCAGCTCTGCGTCTCCTTGGCCTTTTTATAGGCCAGGGGAAGTGTTTACGTGTGTTGTAGCAACCAGGCTGGTGTCCATGGCCGTGGGCTGCGGGTGACTCACTGCCAGGGAACTCGAAAACAATGTCAGATAAAAGCAAAGCCCACTCAGGGGAGAGGCTGCTGAGGATCCGACAGCTCGGGGCTGTTTGAAGTAGGAGGACACAGAGCAGCTGGCAGCCAGCTGCCCTTGGGGCCCCTCTGGGTGCCCACAAACTCCACAGATGGACAGGCCCAGTGCCAGGGAGCTTCCCAAAGCACAGCTCATCCCAGGAGCTCTGTGCTGCAGGGATAATGCAGGCTCCATGTCCCTGTCCTGCTGCTGGGTGCAGCTCTGCACTGTACACGGAGTTTGCTGCTGCTGGTAACAAAATCTGCTGAAAAATGTTGTTTACTCGCTGTCCTTGTGCCAGTTGGATGCGAGCAGAGAGGACAGGACTGGTTTGGGACTCTGCTGATTGGGAGCCAGGTTTTGAACACCCCAACAGGCTGGGATGCCAAGACCCAGGATTTCGGACTCGCCCACTTCAGGATCGGTGTTTTCTGAGTAAAAATAGAATGCCTGGTGTTAAAAATGTGGCTCAACCGGATGAGTCATGAGTAAAATGAGGTGCAGAGAGCATAGTGCCTTGCTTGGACAGAGCAGGGATTTGTGCAGCAGCCAGCCATGGGCCTGGGATGGTTCCTGATTGTTTCAGTCACGTCCCATTATCCTCCATGCCTGTGTCTGCAGGCACATCCTGCCCACACCAGGCAGTTCCACTTCTCCTTCTCCACTGGAGAAACCTCCTGGGCAGGTTCTTGGTGGGCTTTGGGCAGTGCCTGGGTGCAGGTACATGCAAGGGATGCTCAGCAGAATGGGCTGGTCCCCACTAGGATGTGCCAGAGCTGTGGATGTTCTCACAGCAGCTGTGCTGTGCCTGAACCCACAGCGATGCTCCCTGAATGCAGGTGAGCTTGGACTCTGGGGACTGTCCCTTTGCACACTGCTGAAAACCCTCCAGTGATCCCCCAGCTGGTTAAATACTGGTCAGACCAGCAATCAGTGAGGAAGAGGTGGCCTGAGGGTGGGAAATGCAGGAATTATACCTAGGGGAGAGAGAAACCAGGAGCAGGACATGAAGGGTTTCCCAAACACAGCTGGAGAAAAGCTCTTGGAAACAATCCCAAGGGAGGAGGCTGGGATCCTCACCATGGGAAGGGCTGTGCTCCCTCTGTGCCTCCTGACAGAGGCACCAGCAGAGCTGTGAGCACTGCCAGGCTGGGGCTGGGCTCTGGGGATGGAGCAGGGCTGGCAGAGTGGGAAAAGGGAGAGTTGCTGCTCTCTAGGGGAAGTGCAGGGTTTGGGAGAGCTGCAGGCACCCCAAGAGGGGTTGTTGCTCCCACTGTGCCATGCACCCAAAGCTGCTGCTGGCCATGTCTTTGTGGCTGTGAGGGAAGAGCTGCAGGATGCTGCTGAGGCTGGATGGGAGCACTGCTGGCCCAGCCCATCCCATCCCATCAGAAAATTCAGTCAAAAGCAGGATATACTGGTGTAGCACAAGGAAAGGTGAGGAAAAGTTGTTATTTATGTGACAGACGTGGAGGTTTGAGGTGTGTTTCTTGCTGCAAACACATATTCTGGAGCTCACAAGGGGCCGATAGGATCAGGGTTTGCAGGATATGGCCCATTTCCAGGGACAGCTGTGCCAGGCAAGAGGGGGATGCCTTTGTTCTGGCTCATTGTGTTGCCTCAGAGGGAAGGAAGTGGCTGGAGTTCCTGATGTTCTGCTGGCTGGGCAGGGTCCCTGGAATTTTCTGGGATTGCTCTGGCAGGTGTTGTTGTGGAGAACAGGATCCCTGCCTTCCCCCTGATGTGGGTTTGCCCTGGGCTGACCTGGCCCTCTGGAGAGTGTGTGTATTGTTTTCTGCTGAAATGGCTCATCAAATGAAGAAAACACATGTTGGCCACTTCACCTTCATCTCCACAAAGTGTATGAGACCTGACCTGTGATCTGGAGGGTGAAGAGCTTCACCCAGCACCTGAAAACCCAGAATGAAAGCTCTGTGCTTTCACCACAGACACTGCAGCCCGTGCCATCCTCACTAAGCCCAGTGCCCCATGGAGCTGGCTTTCCACTGCTCACAAAAGTTTCTCCAGATGCCCTCGTGCTTCCAGAACTTCATCTGGCCCAAGGAACAGTACCTGTGCTTGGGGAAAAAATGAGAAAGCAGCTGAGAGCATCTGGATTTCACACAGGTGAAGCTGTGCTGGAGTCACGTATTTGATGAGTTGTGTCACTTCTCCAGGGGTGGAAGGGAAGGCAGAGCTGGGGACAGCACAGAGGGCTGGGGACAGCACAGAGGGCTGGGGACAGCACCCTGTCTGCAAGGAGGGCATCTCCAGGAGCTCAGGCCAGAGGCACAGAGCGGCAGTGACCCTGGTGAGGCAGGGCAGTGGTGTGCAGTGGGACAGCACTCCGGGTGAGGGTGTGCACACATGCTGTCCTGTCCTGCTCTGAGCAGGGACCGGGATGTTCTGTCCCAGAACAGCACCAGGAACACCCCTCCTCATGCCTGGGGAATGGCCATTCCCCTGTCCTGGCTCTTGGCACCTTTGTGCAGCTGCTGTGACACGCAGAGCATGGGAGGTGCCACAGCAAAGTCACCCCGGGCACGTCCCCAAGCCAGGGGCAGGCAAATCCCTGCTGGTGTTCCAGGGTTTGCCATGCACTTCAAGCACTTGGGGTGCACCAGGGGCTGCCCCTTGATTTCCAGTGCAGAACTGGAATGCCATCCTTGCTCTGCTCTGCTGCTGCCTGCCCCAGGGCTCAGGATGGCACCTGGCTGTCCTGCTGGCCAGGCTCTTCTCCAAACCTCAGCAAATCCAGCAGCTCAGCATGCTGAGTGCCCGTTCCACACATTGCCCTTTGGCTGCTGCTGGATTCCTGACAGGCTGGTCCTGGCAGCTCCCACCTCTCCCACCCAGCTCTGTAGATTAGAACTGACTGCTTGGGCAATAAATTTCCGAGCGTGAGCTGCAGCCCTGCAGCTGTGAGGCTCTGGACAGTGATGGGCTATTTCCAGCCTGTCCTGGGAACAGAGAGGTGAATCACTGCTATGTGCTGCTCAGATGAAAACCAATTCCACTCCAGACTTGTGCCCCTCTCCCAGGCACATGCTTGTCCTCTGCCACTGGGATCAGGAACTTGGCTGGCTCAGGCTCGTGGAGAAGCTGAATGAATCCAAGTTGAGCTGCGTCTGCTTGCAGACCCGGCTGTGTGAGTTGGGACCACTGGCTCCACTATCTCCAGATATGGACTTGGGCAAATTCTCTAACTTATTCCCCAGTGGAGAAATAGGAAAAACAGGGCAGCCTGCTGCATCCCAAGAGATTCCCAGCCCCACATCTGGATCCTGAGGCCTTGGGAAAGTCTGAGTGCAGCCTGGGGGCAGCCAGGACAGAGTGTGCATGCTGGTGCTGTGGCCAGACTCTCAGCTCTGGCTGTGCCTCTGCAGCCCTGTGCTGTGCCCGGGGTGACAGCTGGACCTGGCCAGGCTGGAGAGCTGAAGACCACTGTCCTGCAGCCAGGGGTGAGGGGCTGTAATGGCCAGTGCAGGATAAAGATGAAACTGGAAGGCACAAGGCTGTGACACAGACAGAGGAAGAAGGGAAAAGGCTCCAGTTTCAGTGCTGGGCTGCCTTTCCTGTACTTCTGGCATCACAGATGAGTTTGGAGCCAGCCTAGGGTGAGCAGAGCTGCTGCCTGAGTCCTGGTACATGCAGGACAGTCCTAAGCAGATCCTCCTCACAATGACTTTATCAGCTGCAGTGAGGGAGGATGAGCCCAGGCCTGAGGTACCTGGGTGTGTTTAGCTGCGTGGAGGCCCATGTGTGGGAGGGAGGGAGGACGGGCTGGCTCCGGGGTTGCCGGTGTCTGTGTGTCTCACTGGCTCCGCTCTGTGTCTTGCAGGATGAAGTGAAGCTCCCATCTAAACTGAGCATCAGCAAGTCCCTAAAGGAAGGTGAAAAGGTGGAGAAGGAAGGTGAGGGTGAGGAGGTCCCCGTGGGTGAGGACCATGCAGAGGAGGACCACATCCAGCTCTCCTCGGATGAGGAGGTGGAGATTGAGGAGATTATCGAAGAGTCGCGGGCAGAACGCATCAAAAGGAGCGGCATGAAAAGGGTGGATGACTTCAAGAAGGCATTCTCAAAGGAGAAGATGGAAAAGACTAAGCTAAAGACCAAGGAAAACCTGGAGAAGACCCGCCACAACTTGGAGAAGACCCGCCACAACCTGGAGAAGAGGATGAACAAACTGGGCACTAAAATTGTGACTAACGAAAGGAGAGAGAAGATGAAGAGCTCTCGGGACAAGCTGAGGAAGTCTTTCACCCCTGACCACACCATCTACGCCAGGTCCAAGACAGCCGTCTACAAAGTGCCACCCTTCACTTTCCACGTCAAGAAAATCAGAGAGGGTGAGGTGGAGGTGAAAGCCACAGAGCTGGTGGAGGTTGGTGGAGAGGAAGGAGAAAATTCAGACCTGATGCGTGGGGAGAGCCCCGACATGCACACCCTGCTGGAGATCACGGAGGAGACCGACGCGGTACTGGTGGACAAGAGTGACAGCGAGTAGGACAGGCTGCAGAGCACGAGGGCTGTGGATGACAGCTGAACACAATATCACTCACATTTCGAGCTCTCCCTGCCCTGGAGCCCCAGGGAAGTGTACACAATGCATCCTCCTTACCCTGCAGAGCCGATGCCGATCCCCTGCCTGCTTTGTACAAGGTGTATTTTATATTTTAGTTTTAGCACATAAACATTAGCAACACGGAACTGTTTTTCTTACACTACTAAATCACCCTCGGAGACCATTCCTGCTGCAGCCTTCTTGCCCCACACCTGAAGATGTGCTTTGAGTGACAGGGCCCTGACCCAGCTGGAGAGTGCTGATCCCAAGAAGCTGTACAGCTGAAAGTTCAAGCGTCCTCCATAAGAAAAACCTGGTGTCAAGAAAGCTTCCTGCAATAGCCCACCAGCCCACACCACCTGCCCCCCAATGCCAGGCTCTGCAGCCATGCCACAGGCAAGAAGACTCCCAGCACCCAACCCGGCTGCTCCTTCGGGGGACCAGAGGAACTGGGATGCAGCTGGGAGGGAAGAGCTGAGCAAATCCTCTCGTTGGGCAGCACGGGGCAAAGCTGAGCTGGCCTGGGGCAGGTGGGGCTGCTCCTCTCTGCCCTCCCAAGGATTGGGTGGCCTTTGCACAAAGCCACCCTGCAGCTGGGGTGTCACACAGCTGGGGCTCACTGCTGCTCCCCGCTGTGCCCTGGGGCTGTGGCAGGAACAGAGCAAGCTGCAGGCTTCCTACACAGGTTAGGGATCTGCCAGACATCCAGGAGGAGTCCCAGGGCAGGGAGCAGCATGCTGGGTCTGCTCCCTCCACACCCACAGTGGTGCTGGCAACAGGCAGCGGGGCCCACACTTGCTGCCCTGGGAGAGGGGGACACCCAGGCAGCGATGCTGGAGCAGCCACCACGGCTAGGGACTTGTTTCCAGAGGGATGTGGGATGCACTGCTGCCATGTGAGGCTCTAGACCATCAGAAAGAGGCCTTGACACCTGCCCAGCACCGGACCTGGAGCATTTCTGAGCATCTGCTTTCTGCAGGTGTCCTGGCACAGCTCAGGCTCATGCCCATGTCCATGTCCTGTGCCTTCCTCCCTGTGTCCTGCTTTCTGCAGCTTCACTCCGTGCCCTGGGTGAGGCAGCAGGAGGGCAGCACACGGTGCCTCGGGGGCTCTGCCTGGCTCAGCCCAGCTTCTCTTACATACTCAGCCCCGCTGCAAGCCCCAGCCTCGCATTCCCCATCCTGCTCCCCCAGCACGAGGCTGCTGCTGCTCACATAACCCAATATATAAACTTGCTTTACTTTTAAAGAATTATTTTCCTTCAAGCAGTGCTGTCCCAGCCTCGGGGTCCTGCCCCAGCTTCCCTCCCCACAGGAGGTGTGAGCGGTCGGTTCCGTGTGCCGGCTGCAGGCAGCCCTGATGAGACACCGGCGGCCCCGAGGCTCCCGGTGCGGGAGGCACCGGGCACCGGCTCTCGGCTGCTGGCGCTTCCCAGCCCCGTGTGAGCCCACAGCTCACCTGCCCTCACACAATCTCCTGCGGGCCCACGGGCCGTTTTTTCCGCGCGGGTTTTCTCTGAGCTGAGGGGCCAGGGCGGCAGAGGCCCCCGGGTGATCCTCGCCTGTCCCTGGCTGTGCCCAGGCAGCAGCGTTGCAATAAAGTCTCTTTTGTAAACCACCAGTGTGAGGCCTGTCCGTGGCACCGGGTGCTGGGGAGGGGCTGATCCCCACAGCACTGCTGTGTGGGGCTGACACGCTGAGCCCCACACGGATCCATCCCCATAGGGATCCATCCCCATAGCACTGCAGTAAGGGCTGACACGCTGAGCCCCACAGGGATCCATCTCCAGAGCTTCAAGGGGATCGATCCCCACAGACCTACAAGGATGATCCCCATAGTCCTATAGGATAGATCCCCCAGTCCTATAGGATCGATCCCCACAGTCCTAGAGCTGATCCTCCCAGTCCTGTAGGACCGATCCCCACAGCCCCACAGGGATTGATCCCCACAGCCCCACAGGGATCCATCCCCACAGTTCTATAGGATCGATCTCCCCAGTCCTATAGGATCAATCCCCTCAGCCCCACAGGGCCGATCCCCCTTTCCCCACGCGGGGGCGCTGCTCCCAGCACGGCGCCCGGGCCCGCCCGGCGAGGCGCGGCCCCTTTAAGAGGCTGCGGCGGCGGCGGCGGCGACCGCGTGACGTCACGGCGCTGCCCGGAACTCAGCTGGGTTTCCCGCACGGCTGTTCCCGGCAGCCGCCCCTCCCCGGCACCCTGCACCGCCTCTGCCTAGCGAAGCCCTGCGGCGGGAGGCGGTGCCATCCGGGAATAGCCGGGGGGGCAGCCCCCTCTCCGCGCGCCGTGACGCGCCACACAACGGCCGCGCTGATTGGCTGTCGGAGGCCTGCCGGGGCGGGGCCGCAGGAACACCGAATCGCCATTGGCAGTGGGATGATGACGTCACGGAGGGGCGGGGGCGGGCCGCAGGAGGTCCGGTCCCTCGGCGCAGCCGGACGCGATCGCCGCCGTCACCGGGAGCCGCCGCCCCGCCCGCCGGGACCGCCGGTGAGCGCGGGGGGTGCGCGGGCGCTGCTCGCCGCCGGCAGCCGGTGTGCCCCGCGCCGGTGTGGGGCCGGGACGGGAGCGGGGCCGGCATCGCGGGGTAGCGCGGGGGGGGGGCCTGTCCCGGCTCCCGTCACTGCAGGCCGAGCCGCGGTGCGGAGCGGGGCCGGTCTGTGCGGCGCGGGCGGATCTTCCGGGCTGGCACCGCGCACGGTGACGGAGCCCGAACCGGCTGCTCTGACAGCGAGAAGCGGCGGGAACGGCAGGGCCGGGGGAGGTGCGGCCCGCCCGGTGCGGCCGGGGCTGGCACGGCCTCGGGGGTCCCGTGCGGAACGGGGCCGGTAGGACTGGGAGCCCAAAGGGGGCCCGGGCACAGCGGGGCTGGAGGAGCCGGCGGGGCTGCGAGCTCAGGGCTGTCACACGCCGCCTGCGGCTCGGGGCGTCCTGCCCGGAGCGGGGCTCGCCTCGGTGACAGCCCCGTGGGTGCCGGTGTCACAGCAGCCGCGTTCTGCAGCTCGGGTGAACGAGCCCCCGGGAGCTCTGCGGGGCTGGCAGTGCTGTCACCGCTCCTGCTGCCCGGGTCTGGGTGGCTCCTGCCCCTCGGGCCGTGGGACAGACAGACTGGATGGAGGGTGGGCTGGCCTGGGCGCACATCGGGGCAGACCCTGCTCCCACCCTGCCGGTGATCCCTGTCACTCCCCCAGTGTGCTCCATCTGTTGGAGCTGCTGGAGCACAGGAGGGGTGCCCTGCGTGTCCCCTGCCGTGGAGAGGATGGTGACAGTGTCACTCGCAGCTGGGAGACACCTTGGAGATGGAGCAGCAGTGCTGGAGCACAGGAGGGCTGTGGGCTGTGTGTCCCCTGGCCTGAGGGGGATGGTGACAGTGTCACTCGCAGCTGGGATGGACCTTGGAGAGCCACAGTGAGGAACAGCAGCCCTGTGGGGTGATCACAACCCATGCTGTGGCTCTGAGGTTGTCCAGCGCCGTCTCCCTCCTCCTGTTGCAAATCTCTGCATCGCTGTTTTCCACCTCCAAGGCTGGCTTTGAAATCGCTCCAGAGAGGCAGAGCCAAGTTCTTCTAGCGCCTTTCCAGAGCACTGCCAGAGCCCTGGCTGCCGTGTGGAGCAGTTTTCCCTTAGGCTGCTGATGGTTCTGTGGAAGAGGGGGCAGCAAGGTGCCTGCTGCAGCTGCAGGACTCTGTGATGTTGGTGGCATCTGTCATGACCCTGTGATGGCACCCTGGTGATGTGGCCTGTGCAGTGCTGTCAGTGACTGAGCTCCATCCTACTCTGTCACTGCAGGGGATGTGGAGTCCTGGGGTCCTTCTAAGGCTGTTTCCAGTGACTCCCCCATTCATGTTGCCCTAGGGCTCATTGCTTGCTGTAGGGACACACATGGAGGGTGTTCCCAGGTGTGTCCCAGAGATGAAAAGGAAGGCAGAAAGCAGATACAGGGTTCTTCCATGACAGCCCCATTTTCAGTGGGGTGGTTGGAGTGTGCAGAGCTGTCCCAGAGGGGTAACACTGTGCAGCTGGGCCTGACTCTCGTGCTCTGCCCTTGCAGGAAGATAAAGAAAGATGAACTTTACTCTTGATCTACTTTTAGCAGCTCTGCTCTGAGCTCTGGACAGCGTGTTTACCCATGAGCTTGCATTATGCCGTGTTGGTCCTGGCCATGCTGGCTGCTCTCTGGCTCCATTCCAGAGATGGAGGAGAGGCAAACCACAGAGATGGGCAAGCCCAGCAGAATCAGAAAGGTTCAACCCTCAGATTTTTAACCGTGGCTTCCCTTTGGTGGGGCTCACCAGGCAGAGGCTCCTGTGTGGGATCCCAGGGCTGGCAGGATCAGAGCTTCCTTGAGAGTGGTGGCTGCTGCTGTAAGGAATGTCTTAAGGACCTTTTCCTCCAGGAATGTCAGAGTGCCTTGGGTGGATGCCAGGAGGAGCTGGAGTTCAGTGCTGCAAGCTGCCTTGCTCTGCAGCTCTTTGTGGCACTGGGAAGTGGCTGAGTCCCGTCCAAGTGCTGCTGCCCTGTGGCAGCCTGGGAGCTTTGGTGCTGCTCTGAAACGCCGAGATTGTGCCTTTCAGGTGGACCGCGGGTCCGGATGTGGCACCTGGTTGTGTTTCTGCAGCAGCTCCGCCTGTGAGCCGCTTGGCACCACTGCCCAGCTGCCTCCTGTGCCGCGCTGCCGCAGCCCTGCGCTGCTCAGGGCCGGGAGCAGAGCTGTGGCAGGAGCTGCGCTGGGGCAGCAGCCGCTGCTGTTTCCGGAGGGGCTGGTGCAGCCCCCCCGCCCCGGGCATGGCGCAATAGGAGGCGGGTGCTGAGCTCACTGCCCAGGCGGGGCGATCCCTGCGGGGCTGGTGGGCTCCCACTCAGCCCTGGGCTTTTGGTGGGTTTCCCACCCTGCAGCAGCATCACTCGTGCAGCAGGAGGGGCTCCCGCAGCTGCATGGGGCAGATGGAGCGTTCCCTGAGCTGCTGCAGCTGAGCACTGGCCACAAAGGGCTGAACCCCCTGTGGAATGGGGGCTCTGCTGTGCTGGGTCAGGGCTCACACTGAGGCTCTGTCACATCAGCCAGGTCTGGCTCCAGGGCTGTAGGGATCTGTGGCCACAGCTCTCTCCTTTTTTGTTCACTTGTTGCTCCATTCATAGCAGATTTGGTTCATGTGGACTTCTCTGAGGATTGCACCAGTGGGTTGCAGTTCAAGGTTAATGTCCTGCTCCTGCCTTTGGGGCTCTTCAGTGCTGTGAAGCACTAAAAACACTCTTAACTCCCATGTCAGTGCCAATGTCTGTCCCCTCCTGGTGTCTCAGCCCACAGAAGACGTTTCCACTTTCTTTTCTTTGCATCCAGACAAATGAGGAAAGAGTCCCTTGGGGGAGGAGGCCACGCAGTGATGCTGCATCACTCAGCGCAGGGACCTTTGGGAAAAGCAAACCACTTTCTGCAGGGAAGTGACTGCTGGTGTCACGCAGAGCTGTGCCTTCATTTGCCAGCACAGCTGGAGTCCCCTCGTTAGTGTCAGCTTGATTTCCATTGATACAAGTCGTGAACTTGAAAATTGCTTCTTCCCTGTTTCTGTAGCTTCCTGGCAGTCTCCGCCTTCCACACTTACTGTAAGCTCCACAGCCACTTCCCTGCCTCCCAGCAGGACCAGCCAGGGGTGTTTTTGAGACCAGATTTAATCCTCATTCCAACCTGTTGCCAGTGGCCAGCCTGCCCCTGCCAGCTGTCCTGGAGCACCGCGCCCTGGCTGTCTCTGGTTCTGCCCAGAGAGAAGAACCCTTTTAGGGTCACAGCTGGGTCCTGGCAGGAGGGAGGCAGGAGCCAGCTGTGAGCCAGCTGTGTTTCCACCCCTCAGGTCTCCCGAGCTGGCCAGGATGGCGCAGTGGAACCAGCTGCAGCAGCTCGACACGCGCTACCTGGAGCAGCTCCACCAGCTCTACAGCGACAGCTTCCCCATGGAGCTCCGGCAGTTCCTGGCCCCCTGGATTGAAAGCCAGGACTGGTGAGGACTTTTCAAATGCCTCTGAGGGGACTTTGCTCATAACACCCACCTGCAGGGGCTCAAGAGGGCTGGAGGAGCTCTGGTGATGGGACTGGCCTCTCTCTCTGGGGCTCATGTGGCATCAAGGGAATGGAGGGGGATTTTGTGCTCTGTGTCAGACCCTGGGCCAGGAGAAGCAGGGGGATGTCCCCATCCAGGCCTGGCTAACACTGACCTCTGTTGTAAAGGGGACTGACACAGAGCACTGGTGGCTGGATCCTGTCCATGAGCATGTGGGATGTGCTCACAGACATCAGGTGCTGGTGTTCACAGTCTGCCTGGTCTGCTTGACCAGATGGTGATTAGTCACCAGCTGGGCTCCATCTTAAGAGTTCTTTTCCTTCCTAAATGATTCAGAGATTCTGCAATTTGCACAGGGGGTGCTGGGTGTGAGCAGAGCCCCCCAGCTTTGCCCCTTGCCCCATGCCAGGCACTCAGAGCTCTCTCTCCCCTGCACAGGGCCTATGCTGCCAGCAAGGAGTCTCATGCCACGCTGGTGTTCCACAACCTGCTGGGGGAGATTGACCAGCAGTACAGCCGCTTCCTGCAGGAGTCCAACGTCCTCTACCAGCACAACCTGCGCCGCATCAAGCAGTTCCTGCAGGTGAGCTGGGAGCATGGTGGGGTCTCAGGGTTTCTGCTGCTCACAGTGACCCCCAGATGTGTTAAAGTCTCTTTTCCCACCAAGCAGACTCCCTGAAGAAGGAGTCAGAACTCTTCTGTTCTCGTTCTCAAGGTTGTTTATTGTTTCTGATCTATAAAATTCTTTCTCTGCCCTGCCGAGGTCTGTTCAGCAGGTCAGACAGAGGCTGAAGGAACTCGGCAGGCCAGAGAAAGAATTTTATAGATAAAAAAATCTTATACTATCTTTGTAGTATAGGAAGATCATAGCCTTCTTATATAAAGAAAATTTTTATATTATCTTTTAGTATAAAAAGATAACTGGTGCTATCTCTATACTAAAAACCACGTGTACAATATTTACCATAACTTCCCAATACCTATCACCTATATTAGACAGTGAGCTTCTACTCTAAACCAATCCAAAAGTGTCAACATCACAGCAGAAGATGGAGACCAAGAAGAAGAAGGAGAAGGGCTGGCCATGCCCAGATTCCTCCTAAGCCCCCATTCTAAAAACCCCAAAAATCTATTTTTCACCCCATGACAAGCTAACTATTATTCTACTTAGGCTTTTGTGCCTTGCAGATCCTCATCTAAGGTTGGTAAATTTTTCCATGGGTCATAATCAAAGTCACAGGTGTCTTGGGCTCTGTGCCAGGGTCTCTGAGCCCCCTGGCAGGGGTTTGGGCAATCCAGGAGAGCCAGAGGGATGTGCTGAATTCCAACAGTGGGGGAGCTGGTGAGGGTCTGAGCGATTCCTTGGCACAGCTCGCCATCCACAGCCCTGATGTGGAGATCCTAGGGGTTCAGGAGGTGCCTGCTGACCCTGTTTGACCCTTTACAGAGCAGATACCTGGAGAAGCCAATGGAGATCGCCCGCATCGTGGCTCGCTGCCTCTGGGAAGAGTCCCGGCTCCTCCAGACAGCTGCTACTGCAGCCCAGGTCAGTGGCCACATATCCCAGGGTCTCCTGGTCCTGGCCATCCTGATTCCTGACAGCCAGGACACAGCCTGGGTGTTCTGGCTGGGTGTCTCCATCTCTCCTCTCCTCTGCTGCCCTGGAGCTGGTGCTGAAGTGAGCAGCCAGCTGAGGACTCTGCAGAACCTCCTCAGGCTGGAAGGGAGCATCCCCTGTTACAGCCCTGTCCTTATGCCCTTCTTGTCCCCTCTGCAGCAAGGGGGACAGGCAACACATCCCACAGCAGCTGTGGTGACAGAGAAGCAGCAGATGCTGGAGCAGCACCTGCAGGATGTCAGGAAGAGGGTGCAGGTATGTGTCTGCCTGGGCACCTTCAGCTCTCCCCAGCACAATTCTTGAGTGCTGTAAGTGAAATCACATTTCTTGCCTTCCAGGATCTGGAGCAGAAGATGAAAGTGGTGGAAAATCTCCAGGATGACTTTGATTTTAACTACAAGACTTTGAAAAGCCAAGGAGGTAATGACAGCTCATTAGCATCTGCAAACCACAGTGTGTTCCTGCAAGGAAACTTGCTGGAGAGGTGTTCCAACCTCCACTCCCAGAGGGAATGTGCTCATTCTCAGGGCATTTGCATGGCAATTGGATAAACCTGGTCTGCCCTTGAGGGAGCTGAACTGAGCTTGGCTGTAAGCACAGCACTGGGGTGGGGAGGGATTGGCCTCTATGGGTGCAGGAGAGCCACGGAGGTGCTGTGCCAGATTCCTGCTTGGCTGTAGGGTTCCTGCACTTTGATGTGCAAGTGTTGTGTCGTTGTGGCACTTCAGGAGGTGTGAAGAGTGTGGCTGAAGCTTCTCACCTCTGCACAGACATGCAGGACCTGAACGGGAACAACCAGTCAGTGACCAGGCAGAAGATGCAGCAGCTGGAGCAAATGCTGACAGCACTGGACCAGATGCGCAGGGTAAGAGGGAAAACTGACCCTCCAGACCCCTCTGGGTGCATGTGGGAATCTGTAAAATCAGAGGGTTTTGGGCTTACAAGCAGGTATTGTATTTGAAAGAAGTAAGCATTGTTTTAACCAAAGGGACGTGTGCTTGTAGTGGTCGGATAGAACTACTGTCAGTGTGCTTTTCTTTGTGGGATTGGTCAAAAAACTTTTGAAGTTGTAACATTAAGTTCTTTGTCTGCTGTCTGGAATGTGAGCTGATGGCATCTCCCCTTTGTCATAACCATGTAATGAGACTGATGCTAAAAAATAAAACAGCTCAAAGCACGTTCCTCAGCAATCCCATCCTGTTTGCGATTCGTACAATTAGGTGCAGATCTCCCTTCTTCAGGGTTAGAATTTGGTAGCTCCTGCATGGCCAGAACCAGGAGCAGTGCAGCAAGCACAGCCCTGGGTGACTTCTTCCTTGCCTGTGAATGTGAAACTTGTGGGTCTGTGGGGGAAGTCACAGCTTGCTGAAGGTTCTGCTTTCTCTCCTGGCAGGGCATAGTGAGTGAGCTGGCTGGGCTGCTCTCAGCCATGGAGTATGTGCAGAAGATGCTGGCAGATGAGGAACTGGCAGACTGGAAGAGGAGACAGCAGATTGCCTGCATTGGTGGCCCACCCAATATCTGCCTGGACAGGCTTGAGAACTGGTGAGAGCTGCCTGGGGCTGTGTCAGTGCCCAGAGCAGTGGCACTCAGACACCTGCTGTGGAAATGAGCCCTTGCTCTCTGGAAATGTCCTTGCAAAGTGGACATTTCTGATGGTCACATGTGTGAATGTGGCCTGCAGCTTAGACTGAGCCATGATGGTGGGCACAGTGCTGGAAAGGTGTCACACTGTCCCCAGCTCTGTGCCTGGGGGATTTTGAGGTTGCTGGAAAGTTTATAGCCCTGGAGTCACCTGTGCACATCAGGTTTTGTTTGTAATGCATGGCCTAGAAAACTGCTTTGGGCTTGGAGCCACAAACACCCTCAGTTCTTGACTGGCTTGGCATGGAGAGTGTGTTCCTGCTTGGGAAGAGGAGGGCTCTGCAGGCTGGACAGTGTGGGCTGGGCAGCCAGAGCTAATGCTGGTTCTCCCTGCTCCCCCAGGATAACCTCCCTCGCTGAATCACAGCTACAGACCCGGCAGCAGATCAAGAAGTTGGAAGAGCTGCAGCAAAAAGTGTCCTACAAGGGTGACCCAATCGTGCAGCACCGGCCCATGCTGGAGGAGCGCATCGTGGAGCTGTTCAGGAACCTGATGAAAAGGTGCTGAAGGCAGCCAGGAGCTGCATGGCTGGGGTGGAGGGTGGGCAGTGAGGTCTGACTGTGGTCTTTGTGCTGTTCCTGCAGTGCTTTTGTGGTGGAGAGGCAGCCCTGCATGCCCATGCACCCTGACAGGCCCCTGGTCATCAAGACAGGTGTGCAGTTCACCACCAAAGTCAGGTGGGTGCCTCCCTGCAGGTGAGGGAGGGGAGCTGAGCAGGAAGGGCAGCCTGGGGTGGCTCTCTGAAGATGCTGCTGCAGATGCAGCCCCTGTGATGGAAAGGGATGGATCCCAGAAGGATGATCCCAGAGGGCTGGAGTGCTGTCCACATGACTCAGTGCAGGGCTGGCTGGGGATCTGCTGGGTTCTGGTAAATCCTGTTGTGGGGGTGGGAAGCAGCAGCACATCCCTGGCCAGCTGCTGCTCAGCCTGGGCCATGTTCGCTGCCATGTTCTGACCCCAGGCTCTGCCTGGAGCTTCCTTGGCCTTTCTCTGTGCCTCCATGGCAGCCTCTGTCCTCTGGGGTGTTTGTTCAGAGCCTGGCATGGGCTGCCAGCAGCCCAAAGGAGCTCCTCAGGATGCTCAGGGGAGTGCCAGCATCTCCCTGGCTCTGGGGACAGGTGCCAGGGCTGTGTGAAGGTGTGCCCAGGGCTGCCAGAGGAGCTGGTCCTTGCTGCTGGGTGTGCCAGGTGCCCTGTGGAACAGGAGCAGTTTCTGTGCACGGCATTTTCATGCTCTGTGTCTGCTGACTCTTGCAGGTTGTTGGTCAAGTTCCCAGAGCTGAACTATCAGCTGAAAATCAAAGTCTGCATTGACAAGTGAGTTCTGTGCTGCCCTTCCAGTGGCCCTGGGTGGGGTAACCGGGATGGGACTGATTCCTGCTGCCCTTGGATTGGGCTCAATCTCCACAACGAGGACCAGTGTGGCCCCCAGTTAAAGGGGAGGGTGCAGGGTGGTGCTGAGTCCTGAGGGTTCACCCACATGGTTGGGGGGAAGGCCTGTGTGGTCATGGGACTGTGCTGGGATGCAGCTGGCACCACACACCAGCTTGTGTGCATCAGGGTGGGAGGGCCACTGCCATGACCTGGTGTCTGTATCAGGGTGGGAGGATCACTGCCATGACCTGGTGTCTGCACCAGGGTGGGAGGATCACTGCCATGACCTGGTGTCTGTATCAGGGTGGGAGGATCACTGCCATGACCTGGTGTCTCTTCCCCCTTTTCCAGGGACTCTGGGGATGTTGCAGCACTTCGTGGGTAAGTGTACTGTTTGCTTTGTCCTTGTTTCTTGTTTCTGCTTTATTCCTGACAAACATCCTGCCACACATTCACTCCAAGCCTGCCCTGTCAGCCTGACTCTTTGCTCTCCCCAGGTCCCGCAAGTTTAACATCCTGGGGACCAACACCAAGGTGATGAACATGGAAGAGTCAAACAATGGCAGCCTCTCAGCAGAGTTCAAGCACCTGGTGGGTACCATGGGCTCCTGGGCTGCTCCTGCACAGCCAGGTGTCCTGGTGCTGCTGCTGCAGCCTGTCCCTCTCTCTGCAGACCCTGAGGGAGCAGCGCTGTGGCAATGGAGGCAGAGCCAACTGTGATGTGAGTGTCAGGGGCCCTGGGAGGGAGCCTGGCCACTGACAGGGGCAGCTGAGCTGGGAGGGGATGCAGGGGGTCCACCAGCACCAACTGGCACATGGGCAGCTTGCCAGGCCAGCCCCAGCAGCTGTGCTGGGTCTGCTGCTCGTGTGTTGGGCTCAGGGTGGGTGTTTGTGGTGCTCATGGTGTCCCCTTCTGCCCCAGGCCTCGCTGATAGTCACTGAGGAGCTGCACCTCATCACTTTTGAGACAGAGGTGTATCACCAGGGGCTGAAGATCGACCTGGAGGTGAGGCTTGGGTCACTGCCTTCACCCCCACGGGCCTGGGTGGAGCCCTGGGAGTTGTCCCAACCCGTGGTGACATCCTCCCTTTGCAGACCCACTCGCTGCCTGTGGTGGTCATCTCCAACATCTGCCAGATGCCCAATGCCTGGGCATCCATCCTGTGGTACAACATGCTGACCAACAACCCCAAGGTAGGGCTGTGTGGGAGGGCAGCAGGGCAGGTGTCAGGATGGGGCTGTCAAAGAGGGAAATTGAGGCTGGACAGCGAGGCTGGGGCAGTACCTGGCCCTGCTTCTGTCCCATGTCCCACTCAGGGCTGTGTGTTCCCTCGTGCAGAACGTGAACTTCTTCACCAAGCCCCCCATTGGCACCTGGGACCAGGTGGCAGAGGTGCTGAGCTGGCAGTTCTCCTCCACCACCAAGCGTGGGCTCAGCATCGAGCAGCTCACCACGCTGGCAGAGAAACTGCTGGGTAAGAGAGGGCTGATGGGTGTTCTGCCCATTCCTCTGTCCCCTGGTGTGGTTCCCACCTGTACATGTCATCCAAGAGTGAGGTCCTGTGTTTGGCCTGAGGGCTTTTGGCCTGAGTCATTTTCAGGTGCTTGGTTTTCTCTCAAACCCTGGAAATGGTGTCTTTGGAAGGACAGCTCTATTTAAATGCTTGTGGTTTTTTTCTCTTCCAGGACCAGGTGTGAATTACTCTGGCTGTCAGATCACCTGGGCCAAGTTCTGCAAGGTAGAATTTATTCTATTCCCTGAGCACCTTCCCCTGGCTGTTCCCTTTCTCCAAGCTGTGCTAGCAGCCTCTCTGCCTTTTCCCCAGGAGAACATGGCTGGCAAAGGCTTCTCTTTCTGGGTCTGGCTGGACAACATCATTGACTTGGTCAAGAAGTACATCCTGGCACTGTGGAATGAAGGGTGAGTGCCAGCCCAGAGCCTGAGGTTAGGCTGGGTCTTGGAAGGGTCCCAGGTTCCACGCTGATGGCGTGGGGTGCTTGTCCATGTGCCAGGTGTGCTGTCCTGGGATACTTTTTGCTGTTTCAGAGTGAAAACTCACCCGGGAACCCATAAAATGTCAGTGGCCAGGCTGAGTTGTGCTGTTGAGCAGAGCTGGCAGGACTCACATCCTGGAGGAGCTGCTTCTGTGCCCTGACCCCCATTTGTTGTTCTTGCTTCCTCCTGCCCAGGTACATCATGGGCTTCATCAGCAAGGAGCGGGAGCGAGCCATCCTGAGCACCAAGCCCCCAGGGACCTTCCTGCTGCGCTTCAGTGAGAGCAGCAAGGAGGGTGGCATCACCTTCACCTGGGTGGAGAAGGACATCAGTGGTATGAGCTCTATCTGGGTGCCTGGCTTGGCATTCCAGCTTCCAGAGTGGGCTTGGGTGCCCTGATAAGCATTTGTCCTTGTCCCAACAAGCTGTCTGTGTGGGTTAACTTCTGAGCCTGGCTACCCTTTGCTGCTCTTTGCCTTCTGGGTGTCTGTGCCCACGTGCTGCCCATGGGCACAGTTTTCTATGGCACTGACCACAGTCGGGTCCTAGTCCTGCCCTGTGCTCTGCTGTGTGCCCCAGGCCCATCTTGTCCCTGCTGCTCTGGGGGTGTCTGAAGGCAGCCCTGCCTTTTCTGTACCAAAATTCTCCTTCCTTGCACAGGAAAGACACAGATCCAGTCGGTGGAGCCTTACACCAAGCAGCAGCTGAACAACATGTCCTTTGCTGAGATCATCATGGGCTACAAGATCATGGATGCCACCAACATCCTGGTGTCCCCTCTGGTGTACCTGTACCCAGACATCCCCAAGGAGGAGGCATTTGGGAAGTACTGCCGCTCTGAGAGCCAGGAGCACTCGGAAGCCACGGACTCAGGTAGTCGTTGACTTTCTGTGGCTCCTTTGTCACAGGGAAGCTCTGGGGACAGCACTGGCTGTCACCAGCCAGGACCCTGTGCCATCTCTGGAGGGCGCAGCCACAGTGTGGGACCAGCCATGGAGCAGAGGGTGGGCACTGCTTGTTCTAGGGGATAGAGAGAAGGATTTGTCCTTGAGTGGGTGATGATGAAGCTTCTCCCTCCTTGCAGGTGCTGCCCCATACCTGAAGACCAAGTTCATCTGTGTCACCCCGTGAGTGTTCCTGGGAGTTGTCTGTCACTGCTTGGGGGCTGTTTGTGTGCTCAGCCTTGCTTGAGGGAGAGGTTTCCTTCCTTTCTTTCCACCTCTGTCTGAGCTTTGCTGGTTCCTGTGGGGTTCCCAGCCTGGGGTGATGGTGGGGGCTGAGCCAGGCTCCGGCTGCTGCCCAAACCACAGCCCTGTTCTTCCCCTCCGGGGCCCCTTTCCTCTGGAGAGCTCTGGGGGCCCCTCAGTGGGTACAGGGGGTGTTGGAGAGCTCTGGCCAGGCCCTGATGTGGAGCTTTCTGTGCTTCTTCTCCCTGGGACAGCACCTCCTTCAGCAACACCATCGACCTGCCCATGTCCCCGCGCACGCTGGACTCGCTCATGCAGTTCGGCACCGGCGGCGAGGGCGCGGAGAGCAACGCAGGGGGGCAGTTTGGTGAGTCTGGGGGGGCTCCAGGGGGCCCTGGCTGCCAGCCCACGCCCAGGGCCCCGTAACCCTGCCTGTGTCTGCCCGCAGAGTCGCTGACCTTCGACATGGAGCTGACCCCAGAGTGCGCGTCCTCGCCCATGTGAGGGGCTGCGGCTCAGCCTTCCCACCTCCAGAGCCTCCCCTGGATTTGTCCCACTCGGCTGCAGCTGCTCCAGGAACTGCTGGGGTCCCTGCATGGGTCAGGTCCTCACCTAACCCAGCCCCTCTCTGGGGTGGTGCAGCTCACCTCTGGGGGAGGGGGATGAACCTTTTTCTATTTCCTTCCATAACAGTTTTCTATTATTTTTGCTCATTCAAGTGCCTATTTGCCTCCGATTGCAGCCACAGTTCCTACAAACGCTTCCACAGCCCCGGTCCCGCTGCTGGAAGCTGCTGCCCTGACTGTGCCCACTCACAAATCTGGAATTGCAGAGGGGCTTGGCCATGTGGCAGGGTCTGCCCTGCTGCTCCCAGCACCTCCTAGAGCTGGCAGGGTGCTGGGGTGAGTCCCCTCTCTGCACCCACCTGGTTTTGGCCAGGATGACCAGGACAGGGCTCAGAGCTGCACGTGGATGTATCCAGGTGCTCCCACCCTGGACTCAGCAGGCACTGCCCCTGCTGGACTCAGCCTGGGTTTGCTGGGAGCCCAGAGGTTCAGGAGCTGCTTGTGCTTGTCCCCAGCTTCCTGCTTTGGGCACAGGGATCTGGCCAGTGCCAGCAGCCCGGGCTCCTTTTGGGATGGCTGGTGTCCCTGGGGTAGGGCAGTGCTGCTACCCAGTAATGGCACCTGTGTGTGACCAGCATCTGCAGCTGTGGCCCATTCTGGGATCTGGATAAAGCCACAGGGGCTGTCCTGGCTTCCCTGTGGCCAGGCTGGTGCTGGGAGCACAGTCTTGCATCCAGCCCTGTGCTGAGTTAGACCAGTTGGACCCTGGGGAATTGGGGGAGCCAGCATGGCTGACAGTGGGGCACCTGGCCTGTCCCTTTCTCTTTGGGGTGTGAGGGGCCAGGCATGGGGTCTGCAGCTTCTTGGGGGCTTCATGTGGCATTTCTGTTGGAGGTTGGCCCTCACAGTTAAGGTGGGAAGGGTCGAGAGTTGAAGGGAGCAGGTGGATGTGAGGAGAGGAACCTGCTGTGGGGCAGTGCAGGACAGTGACAGGGGTGTTGTGAAGGGCAATGTCCTGACTTTTGGGGGTGGGCCTGCATTTAACAGAACTGGGGGAGCCCTCCTGCCCTTTCCATGCAGTGGGAAAGCAGACATGGATGAGCAGTGGAGGGGTGGGGGAGGCAGTGGCAGAGCTGCTCCCTCCGAGTTGCATCACTGCTGGTGGCAGGGAACCAGAGGGCAGGGGGAGGATCCCCGTGGCTGTGGGGTCTGGGCAAGCCCCTCCAGGCTGTGTGGGAGCAGGAAGGGGGTTTGTGGCTGGCCCTGGGGCTGCTCAAGGGCAATGAGGGCCCTTTGCCCCACTGCTCGCTCACCGCCTCCGGCCGCAGTCCCCGGCAGCATTCGATACTGTAAAAAAATTTTATTTTTTTGTATATTTTATTGCTGTATCTACAGGCTTGAACTTTCTCCGAAATAAAGGCCCTGAAGCGACGTGCTGTGGGGTGTGAGCCGGGCTCTGCCTGCGGCACCCACCTGACCCTGCTCCGGGAACTGGGGCCTCCTTCGGCGCAGCCCGGCCCCGGTGCCGCCGCTGCGGTTTGTGCGGCGCGAGCGGCCCCGGCTCCTGCCCGGCAGGCGTGGGCAGCTGCCCCTTCCCGGGGCTGTGGGGCCCTTCCCGGGGCAGCCAGGGGGCAGCAGGCCTGCCCCAGCCCGTGGTTGCTTTCTGTGCCCCAGAGCTGTGCCTGGGTCTCCTGCACTTGTGTAAAGGAAATGCCGGTGCCAGCGTGGGAGGACACGGCAGCGCTGGGGCCCTGCTCTGGCTGCTCTCGGCCTGGGGCTGCACTGGGGCCCCTGTGAGTGCTTCTGCCCTGGGGGGTGATGGGCAGGGGGTGCCAGGCACTGCTGGATGGGTGTGTGAGGCTGGGAGCATGGGCTGGTGGCGGTGACACGCTTTGCACACACACAGCCCTGCTGGAGCCCACCCCAGCACTCTGCAATACCACGTGGATGTGAGGAGAGGAACCATGAACAGGATCATTCCAGGGGTTGTGCTCTGATGAGGCCAAGAGGGAGAGATTATTTCTCTGTCAGAGCAGGATTAGGGGGATTGTTCATGCAGGTCATGTGGAACTGGCTGTGCTGCATCATTTGAGGTGCTGGAGGTGCACTGGAGCCTTCTCTGCCCTCTGTGTGCCCTGGAGCATCCTGCTCAGGGCTGAGCTGACCATGTCCCTGCTTTGGGAGCCAGTCCCACTGCATTTCACTGTCAAACCAAGCCAGGGCTCTGCCCAGGCCCCACAAACCCATTCCTGCTCTCAAGGCAGCTGTGTTGGATCATTGCCTGTCTCAGGGGTGCTGCTCACAAGGGAATGAGGCCCAGCCCCCCTTCTCCTGCCCTGCCAGGTACCAGCTCCCCTCTGGCAGCTGCAAGATGGGGTTGAGAACCCAGGACTAAGGAATTTTCCTACCCATCTGCAACCCCTGGGGTTACCACAACCATGTGGTGTCAGGAACGTGGTGTTTGATTCCCTATTCCTGCAGATCAGGGGTTCCTCATCTCCCTGGCCCCACTGCATCCCTGTTGGCACCTGCCCCAGCCCTGAGTGATGGGGTCAAGCTCCCACCTAAGAGTTTCTGCTGTCAGTGCTCTGGGGGAGCAGCAGGCTGGGAGCTCCTGGAGCTGATGGACAGCAGGAGAAAGTGCCCAGAGCTGGGCTGGTGGAACCCCTGCAGCACCAGCAGCAACTGGGGCAAGGGATGCTTTGCCAACATCCTGTCCCCCTCCTCCTGCCCCAGTCAGCCCTGCAGCCCTTGCTTTCTGCCTGTGCTGGGCCAGGAGGTTGTTTGTGGCTCCAAAAGGAGGTCACAGGGTGGCTTTGCTCCTTGCCCAGGCCCACAGCACAGTGGGGAGGAGTGGGGACAGTGTCTGAGCCAAGCGTGCAAACGGATTAGGGGTTTCCAAATGCAGATAATCCGCTTGGGATGCGTGACGGGCACAGGGCAGCCCTGTGGGGATGGGCAGCCACCTGCCAGGGCAGCCCTGGGCCAGAGGCACTCCAGAGCAGGGGCTCGGGCAGGGTCCCACTGGTGTTTGGGGTGTCTGAGCTGTGCAATATTGACAGGCCTTGGGAATAAGGCAGCAGACAGGGATTAGAGAGAACACAGTTTATCTGCAGCTGAATGAGCAGGGCTGCAGTGAGGGGTGAGAGGCAAAGACCCCAAGGACCAGCCTGAGGGCCCCCTCTGCCCTCCCAGGTGCTGGGTAGGATCTTCCCACAGCAACACGTGCTGAGCTGCAGAGCACATGGCACTGCTGGCCAAGCCAAGAGCCATCCCAAATCCCTGCTTCCAGTGCTCAGAACACAACAGCCAAATAAATATTGCATCACACTCTGATAAATACACAGCACAGCAGAGCCAAGCAGCGGTGCCTTCCACTGCCACATGTGGCAGAGGTCAGACCCAGAGCTGCAGCACAGTGTGATCACCAAAACACCACCTCCAGCCATTCCAGGAGGACACAACCTGCCTGTCTCCCTACAGGTGTCCCATCCTGGCCTGCAGTGCATGGTAGAACCAGCACCAAGGGCTCAGCTCACCCTGCCATGGGGTGAAGAGCCCTGGCCCTGGTGCAGCTGCTGCACTGGGCTGACCTGTGGCAGCACGTTGGTGGCTGGAGCAGCTGGGACTGAGTGGTTACTGTGGCAACCTGAGCTCTGCAAGGGAGAGCAGGGATGCAGGGAGAGGACAGGGATGCATGGGGATGTGCAGGGAGAGGACAGGGATGTGCAGGGATGCACATGGATGTGCAGGGAGAGGACAGGGATGTGCAGGGATGCACATGGATGTGCAGGGAGAGGACAGGGATGCATGGAGATGGGCAGGGATGCATGGAGATGGGCAGGGAGAGGACAGGGATGCATGGGGATGTGCAGGGAGAGGACAGGGATGCATGGGGATGTGCAGGGATGCACCAGTGTGGGGTGGGGGCCAAGTGCAGCCCCAGTGCTGTGCTCCTGATGCCCCCAGCCAGCCCTGGCACTGGGTGGGCAGGAGAGGATTGTGTCCTTGGTGCCAGCTGGGCTGTGGGTGCCCCCCGTGCCCCCTCAGGTGCAGAGATACTCACTGGGCTGATGGGAGGTTCTGGTGCCCTCTGCAGACCCAGCCGGGCTCTCACTCTCGTGGGTGTCCCAGTAGCAGAAATTGGAGGTTCTTTGCTAGCAGGAGGAGCTATGGAGTCTTTGCCCAAGAAATGGCACTGCTTGGCTGCTGAGGCTGAGTGTTTGCTGGGTTGTTCCCAGCCCTATCCGAGTGGCTGGAGGCAGAGGTTTCCTGTGGAAATTCCCCCTTGGACAAAATGTCATTTCCGTTTTTTTTTTTTTTTTTTTTTTTTTTTGCTGGAGCAGATCATCCCCTCCTTCTGGCACTGGGCACCACCAACCAGGCTGAGGCTGTGCCAGTGACAAACATCTCCAAGCATCTCTGGTGCCCCCACTTTGCCCTGCCCACGGGTGGCCGGGTTGTGGCAGGGTCTGTGCTGCTGCCCTGTCCCCCTCACTCCTCCCAGGCTGCCTCCTGCACCAGCAGCAGGGCTGGAACCCCGCAGGGCCCATCCACGCTGGCTCTCCAGTGGGACCTCTGTGGGAAAATGTGAATCTGTGACTAATGTGGAGATTCATCTGTTTCGCATTAGCTGGGCTGCATTATCACAACGGGGTTTTGTTTTGAGACCTGGCATGCAGAGCGGGGATGGGATGGGGCTGGGCTCCCCCGTGAGAGCTCCCGGTTCCCGGTAAGCAGGAGGCGATGGAGCAGAGGCCGTGTCCTGCCCGCAGGTGACGTGCTTGGGTGTTTGTGCTTTGCCCAAGCCCTCTGCACATCCCGGGAGCATTGCAGAGGAGCCTCGCATACAGGATGTGCCCGGAGGGCAGTGGCCAAAAGCGTCAGGACCTCTCCAGAGCCGCCTAAATAAATGTTTCCACTCCTGAGAAATAATTATGACCCTTGAGATGCCACTTAGAGAGAAAGGCCGTTCCGCCTGCACTCTTTGCTCTCCCGCTCCAAACACAGAGGCAATTTTCTCGGAAATCCATTACGGAGCTCCAGACTCGCTCCGTCCCCGGAATGCGCGGCGTCATTCGGCATCCTGCTGAGCTCATGCGAGGTGCCCATGCGTCCGGCTGCGGCTCAGCCCGGATCGTGCTCACCTTCCCGGAGCCTTCCGAGACTCTCTGAGGCACAAAGGGAGCCGGGCAGAGCTGAGATCGCTTCGGGGAATCGCTGGGATGGAGCTGGGGCAGCTCCAGGGCAGCCTCTCCATCGGTCACTGCTGCAGTCACTGCTCCTCTGTTCTTTTCCTCTGGAAAGGAAGAATTTTTCCTGGTAACATCCCCACCAGCCAGCTCGGAGTTTTCCCTGAGACCTGGCGAAAACAAATTATGATTGGATTGGACTGGATTTTATTGGATTCCATTTGCCCTCTCAGCGAGGAGCACTCTCCACTTTCTCTCCCAACACTAATTTATTTTTCCTTTTTTCCCTCCTTTCCTAACAGAAAGAGGAGGGAAATGAGAAAGTGTTTTGTGTTCATCTCCCAGCTCTCCCAAGCACGTGGAGCAGTGCACGGAGCGCTGTGTCCCTGGGATCCTCCAGCTACCCCTGGATGTGTGGTGCCCAGACAGAGCCCCAGCAGGCACAGACATTGTGTGTGACCTTGGTTCTCTGGCCTGAGCAGCCAGTGCCCGCCTGGCTGCCTGCTCCAAAGGGTTATGTGGGCCAGGGATTGTGAAAGCTGCATGTCCATGACGCAACTCAGCAGAGCAAGAGCGTCCCAGCCAAGCAGGGTGGGCAGGCACCAGGGCCCTGCGCTGCCCACTCCGCTGCTTTTCTTGTGTCTCATTGAATACAGACGGTGTGGGAGCTGCTGGCTGCCTGTCCCTGCTTGCCAGGGTCCCAGCTCACCTCTCTGTGAGGTCTGGAGTGAGAGGAGCGCTGGGAAGTGCAGCCAGGGCTCTGCTGGCAGCAGCTCAGCAGCAATGTGTCAGCCTTTGTGTGTGAGATTCTCCCAAGCTGGTGAGCACAGGCAGCAAAACATTTGGTGGGATCTGGGGGCTGTGGGGCTGGAGTCACTCGTTCAGTCATTCCCCAAGGCTGCTCCAGGCACGGAGTGGGGCTGGCAAGCTGGAAAGCACCGTTTTGTGGCTGCTGTTTGCATGGAGCAGGTGCTGGGCTGCTGCCTGCCCAGCCCACAGGTATTTATTTATCTCTTGCAAGTGTGGAGCTGGATGAGGCAGTGAGGAGCCCGAGCTGGAGCTGCAGGACTTTAGCACAAAGCACAAAAGCAGTGGAGAGGTGGAACTTCAGGCTGTGCTCTGACACAGTGGCCGAGTGATTTGCAGTTGCTGGTGCACCAGCTGTCTGATACAGATCCTGTTCCAGCGCTGGCACGAGGAGAGACGAGTCCCTCCTCCCTGATTCCCACCAGGGAAGGGTCACCCCTGCTCCTACCCAAGAGAGGGACCTGCGTTTGCTGAATTTCCCTCCGGAGTTTTTTCACGCCACAGAAAACATAATTCTGTCTATCTTACGTGAGCTGGTAGCGAAAGTGAAAGCCCAGGAGATCCCATGCGGTGGGTGCAGGCGCTGGGGCAGAACGAGCACACCCAGTATTGCTTCCTGCCGCTGCCTCTGCCCATCACCGCACGGCAGCCGCACCCCGGGCTGCCCGTCACCGGGGTACCCCTGCCTGGGGTGCCAGGAGGAGTCTGTTGAGGGTGCCAGCCGTGCAGGAGCTCCTCAGGATGGTTTTCTTATGGCTGCTGTTAACTTTCCCTGTTTGGGCAATTGCAGAGGAGCTGGCGGTGCCTTGGGGTGTCCTCACAGCTCTCAGGGGATGTGGCAGCTTGGAAGAATGGGATGCAGCGTCCTGTCCCGGCAGGTGCCTGAGGCTGTGGCAGCACTGGGGATCTTGGCCACGCATGTGGCTGCAAAATGTCAGCCCAGGCCCGTGGTGGGAATGAGCACCAACACAGAGGGCCCGGTGTCAGCACAAGGCAGCCCTGCAGCCACGTCTGTGCCCACCTGGTACTGACTTGGTCACTCCTGCTCCCAGAACCAAGGCTTGGTGCTGCTTTGGGCTCCCCTGGTACTTACTGCCAAATTCTGGAGCTGGTTTGTGTCCTGCCAGAGCCTCTGGTGTTGAAGCCTGAAGCTGTTTTGAATTCTAGTGCTAGAGCCACTACTCACTTATGGCACCCTGTGCCATTACCTCGTGCTGGTACTGGTGGCGTTAACCTGTGCCCGGTACCGTCACCCAGTGCCACTGCCCGATGCCATTCCCCCGTGCCCGGTACCGGCACTGTTACCCGGTGCCCAGTGCCGTCACTCAGTGCCATTATTACCCGGTGCTGTTGCCCAGTTCCCGGTACCGCTCCGTTACCCGGTGCCGTTCCCGGTGCTGGCGGGGCGCGGCGGGGGCGGGGCCGTGGGGGGGCGGGGCCGCGCGGGCCGGGCCGGGGCGCGGCGGGGGCAGAGCGGCGGCGGAGCCGAGCGCCGGGAGCCGCCGGGAGCCGCCGGGAGCCGCAGCCGCCGCCGCGGCCGCAGGTGGGCAAGGGCGGGAGCGCGGGGCCGTCAGCGCCGCCGGGACCGCACCGAACCGAACCGGACCGAGCCGAGCGGGCCCGGACCCCGTCCGCCTTCCGCAGCAGGGCCGGGCGGGGTGCGGCGGGGCCGGGGCGTTCGTTCCGGTCCGGTCCGGTCCGGTCCGCGCTGTGGGTGTTTCGTAACCCCGGGCGGGCGCAGCGGGGCCAAGCGCGGAGCTCGGCGGGAGCCCGGCTGGGCCCGCGGGCCCCTGGGCGGGCGGAGGCGACAGTGGGGCCGCTCCGAGGGGGCGGCGGGCACGTCCCGGGCCCGTCCTGCTGCCGCGGCGCATCCCGGGGCGGGGGCGCTCCTGGCCCGCCGGAGCCGGGCCGCTTCTCGCACGCGGGCCCCGCCGGAGCGGCGGCCCCGGAGGGCGGCTCCGAGTGCCGGTCCCGGGCCGAGGGGAGGATCCGGGGCAGCGCGAGGCGTCCCGTGCGGTGCCGGGGGGATCCCGCCGCAGGCAGCGCACCGAACCGGGACGGCGGGAGTGCGAGCCCCGCTGCTGTCGGTGGCACACGCGGGGCGGGTGGGATCGTTCCCCGGCGGGAGCGGCGGTACCGCGGGGACCGCAGCGCCCGGTGGTCTTTCACCCAGCTCGGGCGCGGCCGGGGCCGGGCAGCCCGCGGGAGCCGCGGCCACCTGTCCGGCGGGTTACGGAGCTGTCAGGGCTCCGTGCCAGGCCGGCCCCGGGCAGCTCCTGCCCAGCTCCGGGGCTCCCGTGCTCGGCTCGGACCGATGGGCCGGGGCTGTTGGCTCAGTCAGTTCTCCGTGCTGGGCACCCCGTGGCACCGGGCTGTGACCAGCAGCGGTTTGGCGACAGTGCCTGGGGAGACAGCGCTGGGCTCAGGGTAGCTCCGCGTGGTTTGCCCTGGCAGGGGCATGGCACACGATGTTCCTGGGGTGCGGGGCCCTTGGTTAGAGCAGGACATTCCTGGCTGGGGGCTGGCTCTCTGCTGGCTGCCTGCGGGTCCCTGCAGTGCTCGTGCCTGTGCCCAGAGCAGTGTGAGCCCCGTGTGGCATGCGAGGGGGCTCTTAGTGCAGGCACAATGAGGTGCTCCACAGAGCGTCACCACTGCCATGGGCACCAGGATCCAGCTCTCCATGGTGGGAGCTCTCCCCTCCAGGTCCTGACTCCTGGCCCAGGTCTTTGTGCTCCTGAAGCCATCAGGATTGCAGCCTGACCTGATGTGGTTCTGAGGATGTGAAGATGGAGACTCTCTGGGTTTTCGAACTGTTCCTGCTCATCCCTGGGGCTGGAGAGGGCTGTGCTGTGCCCTGCTCTGTTGTGCCCTGCTGTGTTGTGCCCAGCTGTGCTGTGGGTGCATCATGAGGAGGAGGAGGAGCTCTGGTGTGGGCTGAGAGGTGCCAACAGCCTGTGTGCTGGGAGAGCTGTGCTGGGAGCAGGGTGTGACAGGTGGCTGTCACCCGCTCTCTGTTTTGTGGCACTTTGACAATGCCCTGCTTTGGGGATGTTGGGTCCCTACGGTTGTCACTAGAGCCACCTCACTGGGTCTGCTGCACCTGCCTTGTGCCAAGGCCAATGCTTTGGGGCAGGGTCAGGGATGCTCTCACCATTCAGGGCGCTGCAGCTGGGGATGCTCAGCACAGGGCACACAGAGCCTCTGGAGGGACCTTCCCCTCTCGCTGCAGGGGAAGTGCTGACTCCAAAGTGACGGCGAAGGCTTTGCCATGGGGTTTCCCAGCTCTCTCTCGAGTGATAGCAAAACTCAGATACCCTGCTTGCAAAAAATCCCTGCTCCCCTGTCTGCGACATTGTGGGCGGCGAGTGGCGACTGCTTTGGGCCAAGTACAGTGAAGCAGCCCTGTCGGCTGGGAAATTACTTTGTAGTTTGCAAGGAATGACTGTAAGGTGGGTCACACTCAACAGGCTCCACAGCAGCCCTGGGATGCCAGTGGGATGGCAGGCAGAGTGAATGGGACCTCCCTGGCATCAGCACCCCTGGGTACCTGTGCTGGTGGCAGCATCCCTCTGCCTGCCCGGCTGCAGTGTCCCCAACACTGTGAGTGCTGAGCTGGGAGCAGCCACTGCAGGGAAGCCAGGGCATGGCTAGGGTTAAGGTTAGGGTCAGGATTAGAGTCCCCACCTTGTCAGGACTCAGCTCTGCAGCCATGCAGGCAGCTCCAGCCTGGGAGGCTGTGCTGGCTCTGGGGCTCCGGCACGCTCCGGCACAAGTAGCCTCGACAGCTGTAATGTTTCTGTGGCATGCCTTTCCTTTCATGGGGTGTCTATTTTGCAACCCCCAAGTGTTTTGATCCCGGGAGGAAGGGGGCGGGGGTGTTTACCCTGGCACCGCATGGCTGGTGCAGGGATCCAAGTGGTGCTGGGCATGCCTGAATTTCACATGCAGCAACAGTTCTAGCAACATCTGCTGGCTGATAAAAGGTAGGCTGCTGCACGCCGCTGCTCCCGCCGCGTTGGGAAACGTCGAGGGGGAGGCACTCTGTGAACACGGCTTCCTGGCCGATAGGGCTGAGCTGACTTGCTGATAAAGCAGAATCCACCCATCTGGCTGCACCAGAGGGGCCAGGAGCACGGGCTGCTCGCAGGCACTCAGTGCTTCCCTGAGTGCTGGGTCCTGCTTCCCGCGGTATCAGGAATGATGTGCGGCCGAGCTGGGACAGCCACGGCAGCATAGCTGAACCACAGCACAGTCACGACCCATTCCCGGTTCAAACAGTCACTGGTGAGTTTTGCAATCTCCACTTTCAGTGTAACTTTGTGTTATGAGCTGGTTTATAGCACAGCTCTGCCGGGGAGGGAACTGGGGAAAAGGCTGGTGCTGGAGAGCACTGCCTCAAAGAGCAAAGCAGCGACCCAGTCCTATCCACCATGTGCTGGGTGCTCATTCTGTCTGGCCTCTATCACTCAAAGGCCCTGCAAAGCCTTTAGCAGAGGAAGAGCTGCTCTTGCTGGCAGTTCTGAGCTCCTGCACCAGCTGGAAATGCTGTAAAATGATCTTTGTCCTCTCTGGTGCGAATACCCGACCCTGGTGCTGTTGGGCTGTGGGCCCAGGGGTGCAGCTTCTCTGGCCCTGCTTATGGAGATGCTGTGTGAGGCTTATGGTGCAGCTCAGGGGCAGGGGCTCTGCTGCTGCTTCAGGGGCTGGAAAGCCCATCCCAGGGCCAGGAAAGCCAAAACCCACCTGGACATATTTGTGTGTGTATGAATGCACGTTGAGCTTCACCCTCTCTCGATTTGACTGAGGACTTTGTTTCACAAACCACCGGTGTTGGTTGTTTTATTCTCTGTCTGACTAGTCCCCCCTCCTGCCAGCATCCCTGGATGTCTGTGTATCCCCTCTTCCAAAGGCAAGGCTTTACTCCTCTCCATCCTGCTCCGCTGACTTGGTGCAAGAGCATCTCTGTGTGCAGAGCTGCTGGGGATGAACTATGGGAATGCAGTGAGGGGATGCAGGAGCTGCTCTGGTGTCCCTCTGGCTCTCCCTGCTCACCACACATCCAAAAACCTGTGCTGTGCCAGCTGGGCTAGCCCAGGACAGCCATGCCAGGGGTGAGGAGGCTCCTGCACCATGTCCCCAGCCCCAAGGAGAGCTGGAGCATGGCATCGACCCGAGGGGATGGATGCAGTCAGAGCAGTGCCTGTGCTGCCCACATCTCCCCCAGCCCACCTGGGTCCTGCCCAGCAAATCCAGTCTGGCTGTGGGTGGATTAGTGCCATTGTGTGCGCTCGCTGGAGCATGGCAGAGAAAATGAAATCGTGTCTCCAGACCCCAATCGGGACTAATTCGATGCTGAAATGAGCTTAATCCTCAGGTCCTTCACCCAGCCTATCCCTCCTGGGCTGGCACAGGTCTGAGCAGGGATTAGCACCGAGCCAGGGGCTGGGATGGATTTGGCCTCGGTGCAGGAGGCTGCCACAGAACCTGTGGGACCCCAGGGATGTGCCCTCAGCGTGGCATCACAGGCATTTGGGGTTGGGCATTATTAGCATGGAGGGAAAATCCCTTCCTTGAGCATCCTGGCACAGGGCAGCTGCACATCCCTGCCTGGGCAAGGCCAGAGTCTGGGATGCTGCAGGTGGTCAGTGGCTTTGTGCCCGCCCTGGGATTCCCCCACCAAGGCAGGGGAAGCTCCAGAACTCTGAGCTGGCAACTCCCTGCTGTGCCAGCCCCAAAGCTGGTTAACTCAGCTGCTTGGCCCCAGGGAGCCAGGAGTAATTAAAGCTCTGCCCAGCCTCTCTAATCCTGTCTGGGGGTTTATGGTGGGGGCAGCACCAGTGCTGGCAGGGACTGGGCTCCCCACTGGATGTCCTGCAGAGGCCACACTGGACTCATGCCCATGGGGCTGGTTGGGCACTGGGCTCTGCTGATGTGGCTGCACCCTGTGTCCTGCCCACCAGTGCTGGTCCTGCTGCAGGCTCAGTGTCTGAGGGAAACCCACTGGTGCCTGGGCAGTGCTTGTACCTGGCTGTGGCTGCCGCGGGGTGGCTCTTGGTGCACTGAGGTTTTCTTGAGGTTCCAGCCGTTGGATTCAAGGGATTTTGCTGGGTATTTCGGTGGTTTTGGTTTGACGCAGGTTTCTAGGCCTCTCTGATTGGAAGAAATCTGAGTGAGGAGGAAACTTTTCCCAAGGGTGGCAAGTGCTGGCAGGCTGAGAGCCTGGCCTGTGGTGTGAGATGAGCTGTTGGCAGCCCCCAGCACCGATACCCCTGGCACCAGTCCCAGCTGGGGCATCTCTGACTGTGTGGGGCTGGTGTTCCCTCTGAGCAGCATCAGGTCATGAATTCACGGTGTGAATTCTCTGTTTTTGGCTCTCAGAGTTGCTGGGGCACCTGGACAGTCCTGGTGCTACTAGTTCCACCTCTGCCTACCTGCTCTGCTGCTGGGGGACATGTCACCTCTGCCCTTAGGGGGCACGTTGGATTACCAGAGCCAGCCATGCCTCTTTCATGAGTGTCATGGTACAGATGTTTCCAGTGTGGGCTGAATGGTTCGGCTGCCTCCTCACCGGGGCGAAGCCATCAGTTGCTGCCACTTTCTGTGGGAGACAAACAAACCCCATCAAAGCACGGAGCTTCTAGAAGGAGCTCGCTCCCATGCCGGTGGGCACTGCCGCCTCCCAGCCAGAGCTGGAAACCACAGGCTGGTGGAAAACATGTGAGCAGCCCTTGGCCCCCTGTTCTAGCTCCACAATGTGCTGATACCACAGCTCTGTGCAGGGCTGGGGGCTGCTCACCATCACCTGGGTGTCCCCGCTGCAGGCTCGGCTCCAGGGCCGTGGGCTGGGGGATGTGAGCGAAGCCGGGGGGTGCAGGTCAGGGGGTCCCATCTCCCCCCATGCCAAACTCCTGGGGTCCCATCCCTGGCTCTCAGCCAGCCACAGGGGCTCAGTGCCTGCGCAGGACAGCGGCTGTGCCTGCTCTGGCCCCGGGGCGCTGTGAGGGGCACAGTGTGCCGGGTGGCTGCCAGCACTCGGGGGCAGGCTGTCCCGCGCAGGCACCTGACATTTTGGAAGGAAATAGCTGCTCTCTGCTCCTTCCTGTAGTGCGCAGCCAGCGAAACGGCCGCCCGGGAGCCCGGCTGTGCCCGCCCCGAGCCGGAGCCCGGCTGTCCTGGGGCCGGACGCCAGAGCGGCGCGGGGGCACAGCGGGGCCTGAGTGCGGCTGCAGCACCGGGCTCTCCACACCGGCTCCAGCGGGGCCTGACCGCGGTGAGTGCGGCTGTAGCACCGGGCTCTCCACACCGGGCTCCAGAGGGGTCTGAGGGCGGTGAGTGCGGCTGCAGCACCGGGCGGTCCCCACCGGCTCCAGCGGGGCCTGACCGCGGTGAGTGCGGCTGTAGCACCGGGCTCTCCACACCGGGCTCCAGAGGGGTCTGAGGGCGGTGAGTGCGGCTGTAGCACCGGGCACTCCCCACCGGCTCCAGCGGGGCCCTGCGGGAGCTGGAGCGGCCAGGGGCCGCTGAGGGCGGAGGGGTGGCTCTGTGTGCGTGTGGGTAACCGGAGCCCTCCGCTCTGCTCTGCCTGGCGGCCGCTCCCAGCTGTCACCTCCACCGCGCCCGGGGCCCGTCTGGGGGCCGGATCTTGTCCTGAAGGAATCTTGCTTGGAGCCGCCCAGCTCGGAGGGCTGCGGGACAGCTTTCCGCCGGGGGCAGCGGCAGCGCTGGCTGCGGCAGCACCGGAGCCCCTCGGCCGCACCGGCGCAGGGTGCACGGTCCGGCCCTGCGGTCACAAGCGGGGCCGGCTCTGACCTGGAAGCGATCGCGGGTTCCCGGAGGTGCCGAGAAACCACGTGTCCGTGTTTACTGCGGCGGGAGGCGCAGCGGGGCAGGGCCGCTGCCGCCGGAGCCCAGCCCCGCGAAGACACCGCTCCGGAGACCCCCGGGCTGCCGGGGCACCGGGCCAAGGGCAGTGCGGGAGCCGAGGGACTGCGTGGGTCGAGGGAGTGGGGCGGTGGGGAGTACAGCCAGAGCACAGGGGTCCCCCCAGGCCTTTGCCTTAGCCTTTCGCCCCTGCCTGGCCCTTCAGGGCATGGCTCTGGGCAAGGGGCTGCTGTCGCGGGCTGTGCCAGCGCCAGGGCAGGGGTGTCCTGCTCGTGAGGAGGTCTTTGGGCTGGCTCTGTGCAGGAGCGCCCCGCGGCAGATTGCAGTGAGCATCCCGTGCAGAGCGTGCTCCGGGCTAGCTGCTGCTTATGTTTGGGTTTTGCCGTGCGCATGGGAAGCTGCTGCTGCCGTCCTCATCCTGTGAGGCATTTCCCTCCTTTTGTGTGCCCACGGATGTGCTCTGGCTCTCCTGCAGCTTGGGACTTGCTGGTGCCTACTGCCACTGTGCCTGTGACCCTTTCCCAGTGTGATCATGTCAGTCCCCTGGTTGCCCCCAGCCCCAGCAGAGCTGCCACCTTTCCCATCTCTTCTCCTCCTCGCTGCTGCCTCTGGCCTTCTGAGTGCCCTTTTTGGGTGGGTTTCTCCTGTTTTGCATTGGGTTTCGCAGTGCTTCCCCATCAGCAGTGGGCAGTGAGGCTGTAAGAGGTAGAAATGATGTCTTCTGGTTCCCCTCTCTCTGCTCGGTCCCTGTGTTGCTGGGGTCCCTCCCCACAGCTCTGGGGTCTCTCCTCAGCAGTGGTCCTACCCCGGGAAGCTGCTGCCTGTGCCCCTTCACAGGCAATCAGTCTGGTGAGCACGTCGCTGTGGCTTTTCGAGTGCTGCTGGTTAACCAAGCTGCAGTGGCGGGTGGGTTCCAGCTCACTGCCAGCGAGTAAATGCAAAGTAGCCTAAACCACTACAATTATCTGCCTCTTGCAGTTGTTGGAGTGCGCATGGGGCCGGTGGCTGCCGTGCGTGGCTGACCCATGGCAGTGCTTGAGGCTGCAGTGGCCCTGCTGGGGCTTGAGGTGGCTCTGGGGTGGGTGAATGTCCCTGGACGTGGGGCTGGATCTGTCCCTGGATTCCCATCCCTCGGGCAGCTGGTGGTGTCGCCGAGGAGTGTGATGCTGGAAGGTGATGGAGGAGGCAGGGCTGCCTGGAAAGGGATCACGGTGGCACCATGGTGCTGCAGCTTGTGCTGAAACAGAGTTGCTGCCCTAGCTGTGCTGAGTCTCAGGGCCAAAAGTCTGCCCTTGGCAGGTGGCACTGGTTGCTTGTGCTGGGGTGGTCATGGTGCCCTGCAGCCCATGGGGAGGTTTGGTTTGTCCCCCAGGTGAGACAAAAATGAGACAAATTTTCCCCAGGAGAAATTGCATGTCCTGCTGCACTGACAGTGTTTGTGGAGGTTGTGCTCAAGCCTGGTGCAAATGGTGTTTTGGGGCACACACCAGGTGAGCTCTGCCACTGTCAGCCACTGCACAGCCCCTTGTAGAGGCAGCTGTGGTGCTGGTGCTCCTGCTCCCAGGCTGGCACTGGCCAAATGCAGTGCCTGCCAGCTCACCACAGAGCAGCCAGAGACTCGTTGCTTAACAACATGCTAGAGTGGAGTAGGAAGTGTTTTGTCACTGTGAGATGGGAAGAGATCACCATTTTATCAACAGGCAGGGCAGTGTCTGTTTGCTCTGTGTCCGTGCAGATGTCCCCACAGTGCTGGGGACTTCGGTCACTTTGTGGTGCAGTGGCACTGGCGTGGCTGTTCTTGGCTCTGCCCCTTATCAAACGTCCACAATTTCCAACAGCAGCATGTCCTGCTGTCAGCCATTCCACCTTCCCTTTCCTCCTTGCCGGCCTTCTTCTGCCTCCCCAGGCCCCTCCTTGCCAGCAGCATTTCCAGCTTGGTGATTTCTGTGAATGTGGAAATGTTCCTCCCTTTTTATAGAGGAAAAATTCATTTTTAGCCAGCTCTGGGTTATTGTTCCTCTTCCTGTTCGGGGGCGGGTGTGCGTGGCTCTGGGGCTCTGGCTGTGGCTGCTCCACTCGGACCTGCTGCCACTGTC
The DNA here is from genome assembly GCF_027579445.1 of Ammospiza nelsoni. Classification (NCBI taxonomy): domain Eukaryota; kingdom Metazoa; phylum Chordata; class Aves; order Passeriformes; family Passerellidae; genus Ammospiza; species Ammospiza nelsoni. The sequence goes on along the minus strand of NC_080658.1, from coordinate 3,127,429 downwards.
CCCCAGCATGTGCCCCTCACTGTGTGACAGCACCAGCTCTTTTGGAGCCCTGTGACCCACTGAGTATTTCTGAGGCTGAACAAAATGCTTCGGGGAGAGGGGGAAGCACAGCCCCCACTGGCTCAGCCCCTCTGCTTGTCACCAGCCAGTGCAGTGATCAGGTTCTGGCCTGGTCACCCGGCCTTGGGACACGTCCAAGGCCTTGTGCCCCTGCCTGGCCCCTCTGTGGGGTGCCAAATCCCAGGTGGATAGAGTGTGAGTGTATCTAAATGCTGTTTACTGTGCTGCTGCCTCCTCACTCAGGGGGGGCCTTGAGCCCCCCAGACCCTCCTGTGTCACTCACTGTCACATCACCCTCACACAGTCAGCTGCAGGCTGTTTCTCCAGCCCCCTCTAGCCACAGGTGACCCAGGGGACACACTGGATTTTAATAGAGGTGCTGTCACCACCATCTTATCCCTGCCTGCCCCCGGGGGAACCAAGGCTGTGTAGTGGTTGGAATCCCTGCATGGAGCCAGAGCTGCCCCAAAACTGCTTTGGGAAGGTCTGTGTGTCTCCACCAGGACTTGGGGTACACAAGGGACTCGTCAGGGACTGTGGTGCCACGTGGGCTCATGGGGCTGGGGCTGCTCCTGCCTGCTGGCGCTGCCAGGGTGTGGGCAGGAGCGGGGTGGATGCAGGGGGGGCCTCTGCTCTGCGTCACCCTGGATTTCTGAGCAGCCCTCCCTCCCCCTGGCCTGTTTCCTCATTTGCGTGGCCAGCAATGGCTGCGATCCCGTGGTGCACTGAGGGGAAATGAGAACCATGTGGAGAGGCCATGCAGAGGCACGTCCCTGGCCCTGGGCACCCCCAGGGCTGTTCCTAGAAAAGAGGGGGTGACTCAGAGCCGGGGTCCACTGCCCCCGCACGCCCTTTCTTTCAGCAGCTGGAGACAGGGCTGGCACCACAGGGACTCGGGCACTCCTGCAGAGGGTGTGGGGACAGCCAGGGCCAGACCCCTTGCAGCACAGTGCCTGCCTGTCTCCTGCTGGTGCCCTGACAGCGTGTCTCCCCACAGGTGCTGAACCATGGCGGTGTGGATCCAGGCCCAGCAGCTCCAGGGCGAAGCCCTGCGGCAGATGCAGGCGCTCTATGGGCAGCACTTCCCCATCGAGGTGCGGCATTACCTGTCACAGTGGATCGAGAGCCAGGCATGGTAGGTCAGGGTGTGCCCTTCCCTGGGGGTGCTGTGGCTGCCCCAGGGTACAGGTGCCCTGACACCCCTCTGATCCACACACAGGGACTCCATTGACCTTGACAACCCCCAGGAGAATGTGAAAGCGACCCAGCTTCTGGAGGGGCTGATCCAGGAGCTGCAGAAGAAGGCAGACCACCAAGTGGGTGAGGACGGCTTCCTGCTGAAGATCAAGCTGGGGCACTACGCCACGCAGCTGCAGGCGAGTGGGGGGCTGTGAGCAGGGGTGCAGGGCCGGGGGGGTCCCTGCCCTGTGCCTGGCTCAGGCAGTGCTCTCCCCACAGAACACGTATGACCGGTGCCCCATGGAGCTGGTGCGCTGCATCCGGCACATCCTCTACCACGAGCAGCGGCTGGTGCGGGAGGCAAATAATGTGAGTGTGGGCTGGGAGGGGTAAGGAGAGGGAGAGGCTGGGGGGATGCTCGGGGGCTCTTCTCCATGATGATAGGAGCAGCTCTGAGGCAGGAATAGGGAGGGTTCCCATGCTGTGCTGAGCACACCCTGTGCCGCGTGCAGAGCCCTTCCCCATCTGGCTCCCTGGTGGACGCCATGTCCCAGAAGCACCTGCAGATCAACCAGACCTTCGAGGAGCTGCGGCTCATCACTCAGGACTCGGAGAATGAGCTCAAAAAGCTGCAGCAGACACAGGAATACTTCATCATCCAGTACCAGGAGAACATGCGACTCCAAGGTGGGTGGGGGGCCGAGGGGCATGGGCCTGGGGTGCTGGCAGGGCCAGCCCTAACACCATGCCCTGTCCCCCAGCCCAGTTCTCCCAGCTCTCCCAGCTGGGCCCCCAGGAGCGCATGTCACGGGAGACGACGCTGCAGCAGAAGAAGGCATCGCTGGAGGCCTGGCTGCACCGTGAGGCCCAGACACTACAGCAGTACCGTGTGGTGAGTGATGCCGCCTGGTTCCCCGTGATGCTGTCCCCATGATGCCCTGTGACACTGTCCCTGCAGCCCTGATGTTGTCCCACCCCGCAGGACCTGGCTGAGAAGCACCAGAAGACGCTGCAGCTGCTGCGCAAGCAGCAAACAACCATCCTGGATGATGAGCTGATCCAGTGGAAGCGTCGGCAGCAGCTGGCAGGGAATGGGGGCCCACCCGAAGGCACCTTGGATGTGCTGCAGACCTGGTGAGTGCCTGGTGGGGTGGGATGGGGTGCTGAGCCCAGTGGGTGCTGACCCTGCTCCCCCCAGGTGCGAGAAGCTGGCAGAGATCATCTGGCAGAACCGGCAGCAGATCCGCCGAGCTGAGCACCTGTGCCAGCAGCTGCCAATCCCAGGCCCAGTGGAGGAGATGCTGTCAGAACTGAACGGAACCATCACTGACATCATCTCTGCCCTGGTCACCAGGTACAAGTTGGGCCCAGCTGGGTGTGGGGCCAATTTGGCTCTGCTCCCCTTCCCAGCCCCCTTGATTCTCTTGCCCCCCCAGCACCTTCATCATCGAGAAGCAGCCCCCCCAAGTGCTGAAGACACAGACCAAGTTTGCAGCCACTGTGAGGCTCCTGGTGGGCGGCAAGCTGAATGTGCACATGAACCCCCCCCAAGTGAAGGCCACCATCATCAGTGAGCAGCAAGCCAAGGCCCTGCTGAAGAACGAGAGCACCCGCAAGTAATGCCAGGGGCTGGGGGTGTGTGGCTGGGGTGCCAAGGCAGTGGGGAGCAGGGGGAAGGGCTGCACTTTGCACAGCTCCCAGTCCTGGTGTGCCCTGACTCTGTGTGCATTCCTGTGGCAGTGAGAGCAGCGGGGAGATCCTCAACAACTGCTGTGTGATGGAGTATCACCAGGCCACTGGGACACTCAGCGCCCACTTCCGCAACATGGTGAGTGCCCCTGTTCCCCATCCTGTCCCCTTGTGTCCCCCTGTGTCCCCATCTGTTCCTCCATGCTTATCCGTGATGTCCCTGCAGTCCCTGAAGCGGATCAAGCGCTCGGATCGCCGCGGGGCTGAGTCAGTGACAGAGGAGAAATTCACCATCCTCTTTGAGTCGCAGTTCAGTGTTGGTGGGAACGAGCTCGTCTTCCAGGTGAAGGTAAAGCCACCATGTCCCTTCTGCAGGGCCTAGGCAAGCCATGGGCACTGTGCCCACAGGAGTGGGGCTGGGCTGGGCCCATGTGGGTGCCCGTGGGTGATGCTCCCTTGGTGCCCCACAGCCCATTCCGGTCTCCTTCCTCTCGGCAGACGCTGTCCCTGCCTGTGGTGGTGATTGTGCATGGGAGCCAGGACAACAATGCCACGGCCACTGTGCTTTGGGACAACGCCTTTGCCGAGCCCGTGAGTGCCAGTGCCGTGGGGACAGGACAGGCCCCATCTGCCCAGCGTGGGAGTAGGGCTCAGCCTCCTGGTGGGACATCAGGCAGAGCTGACCATGCTCTCTGCCCCCAGGGCCGCGTGCCCTTCGCTGTGCCCGACAAGGTGCAGTGGCCACAGCTCTGCGAGGCGCTCAACATGAAGTTCAAGGCAGAGGTGCAGAGCAGCCGTGGTCTGACCAAGGAGAACCTGGTGTTCCTGGCACAAAAGCTCTTCAACAGCACCAGCTCCCACTTGGAGGACTATAGCAGCACCACAGTGTCCTGGTCCCAGTTCAACCGGGTAAGTGGCCTGGGCTCTGCCCAGAGCCCCCCCAGTGCTCGTGCTTGTGGGGGCTGGATGGGGGTGTACCTCACCCTGAGTCTCTGCTGCTGCACCCAATGTCTGTGCTGTGTAACAGTGGCTCAGAGGCTGCTGACAGGAGTGCTCATTATCTGGAGATTTCAACAGGAAAACCTGCCTGGGAGGAATTACACCTTCTGGCAGTGGTTTGACGGGGTCATGGAGGTGCTGAAGAAGCATTTGAAGCCGCACTGGAATGACGGGTAAGAGCCGCCCTGCCCTGTGCAGCCTGGCCCGAGCCCCAAGCCCTGACGCCCTACTCTGCCTAGGGCCATCCTGGGCTTCGTCAACAAGCAGCAGGCGCACGACCTGCTCATCAACAAGCCCGACGGGACCTTCCTCCTGCGCTTCAGCGACTCGGAGATCGGTGGCATCACCATTGCCTGGAAGTTCGACTCCTGTGAGTGTGTGCCAGGCAGTGGCATCCCTGGATCCCAGCCAGGCCACCTCATGCCCTTGGGGCACTGGCACTGCCACAGCAGGCAGGCTGGAGTTATCCTCAGGAAAGAGGAGAGCGCCAGAGCCCCCAGAATACCTTGGCTGTGCCATGGGGAGCGGTGCCACTCACTGCAGCCATGGCTGTGTCAGGCCCTAATGCTGGCAGCAGCAAGGAGGAGGGCCCAGGCTGAACCCTTCAACCCAGCCCTGGGAAATGATGTGGGCTGTACAGAATCCAGTTACTCCCTGGTGCTCCCCAGTGCAGGGGTTGTCAGGGGTGGCCTAACCCCATGCAGGAGTCTGTTGCCGTTCAGAAGAGTGTCCTCTGGAGGGCCACATAACTGAGAAGCACCAGAGAGCCCCATGGTTGGGGAACGTGTCAGGATGAGGCCAGACCTGCCTTGGCTTTGCTGTGTTACCTTTCTTATCCCATTTTCTGGTGACCTGTGCTCTATCCTCAACTGTTTCTGGGGGAGGGATGCAGTGTGGGACTGCTGTTGGCTGCTTGATGTCCAGAGCACAGCCAGGAACTGCTGCAAACTCCAGGATTCACCATGATCCTCACGCTTCTCTTGCAGCTGAGAGGATGTTCTGGAACCTGATGCCTTTCACCACCAGGGACTTCTCCATCCGCTCCTTGGCTGACCGCCTCGGGGATCTCAGTTACCTCAACTACGTGTTCCCCGACCGGCCCAAGGACGAGGTGTTCTCCAAGTACTACACGCCGGTTCTCTGTGAGTCCACGCCAGGTAGCGCTGTCCCTCCACCCCTCATGTGTCCCCTCTTTTGTGCATCCAGCCAGGATGGAGCTGGTGTTCTCAGCCTCCCTCAGCCCCACAGGGGTTCGGCATCTGGCCACGTGTGAGCCCCCAGCACTGCCTGAGGTCGTGGCATGTGCTGGTGTTTGGGGCCTCAGTGCTGCTTCCTTCTCTCTAGCTAAAGCTGTGGATGGATATGTGAAGCCACAGATCAAGCAAGTGGTGCCAGAGTAAGTTTGACCCCGAAGGGAGATCCTGGGCAGTGGTTGCCATGGGTTCCCAGCATTGAATTGGCTGGGTTGGGTGGCACCCCAGGGCACTGAGGAGCTCAGAGCCACCATCAATGGCCACATTGGTGCTGAGCCTTGTGAGAGATCTCGGTGACCTCACCCACAGGGCACCCAGTGCTCATGAGACCCTTCCCCACAGGTTTGTCAATGCATCAGGAGATTCTGCCCCTGGAGGGGCCACCTACATGGACCAGGCCCCCTCGCCTGCCGTCTGCTCCCAGCCTCATTACAACATGTACACCCAGAAGTGAGTACCACACCCCTACCCCTGCACTGCTGCAGCTGCTCCTCCCCTCACCGCCTGCCTCCCACAGCCCTGACCCTGTGCTGGACCCCGAGGGTGATTTTGACCTGGAAGACACGATGGATGTGGCGAGGCACGTGGAGGAGCTGCTGCGGCGCCCCGTGGACAGTCAGTGGATCCCCCACGCCCAGTCGTGACAGGCAGGCGCCTGCTCCCTTGCCCCTGGCCCCGGCGCTGCGGGGACTGTGCTGTGTTCGTGTCTCTGTGCCAGGGGACAGCGGGTGGGCCCTGCCCCCAGGATTTGCTCTGTGCTGCCCCGAAACACAGGCTGGCGTCCAGCTCTTTGGTGTTTATGCCCTTGTATAAACGGCAGCGGATTTGTCGCATGGTTTTCCTGTATGTTCCTTTTAAGAGGCCCAGCTTCGGCTTTCCGCTTCTGCCAGCACTGGCCCTGCAGCCCCTGACCCCCCCTCTTGGGCTGCTGGGGGCCCCCAGCCCGGCCTCAGGTTCGCTTTTGCAGTCGTCACTAAGAATGTAAATGTCACCTTCTTGTTCTCCCCGCGGCTCCGTGCCCAGGGCTGCGTGAGGGCAGAGGGCAGAGGAGGGGTTCTGCCAGGGCTCCCCCAGCCCGTGCTGGTGCTCTGCTCCACAGTGGCAGGGTCCCTGCACCTCATCCTCTCCTCTGTCCCCAAGGATGCAGGAGCTCCTCCGGCTCCCGGCCTCGGTGTCCCCTCTGGAGCCAGTGCAGCGTGAGGGTGGCAGCGTGCGAGGGCACCCAGCGAGGGCAGTGGGGTGGGCAGGGGGTTTGGGGGAGCGGAGCCCTCTGCCCGCTGCTTCTGCCCTCGCCTGGGCGGGAAACTCTGGGGTCCTGGCCATGTTATTTTTCTATCACAGAGTAAATAAAGCACGGAATATTTTTGTAACACAAAAGCTCTGGGTGCCACGTGTGTCTTGGGACAGAGGTGGGTCCCTCTGGGGAGCTCCTCATCTTGGGTGCAGTAGATGAATGCCGGCGCTGGGCCCGGTGTGTGGGGTTCCTGTCTGCGAGGGCAGGGTCGTCGGGCTCCGTTGGCACAAGCTGGGCGGATCCGGGGTCTCTGTCCGGGCGGGAGGGCTGCCCTGAGGAGCAGGGGTGGGCTGGGCAAAAAGCAAAATAAACCGGATCAATAGCTCTGTTTTTCCAAAGAAGGAGCTTGCTCTTGCTGGAGGGGTAGAGGGCGCTGGTACTGGGGGTTCAGTTGCGGTTGAATTCCCCGCCGGGCGGGGGGCCCGGGGTGTGCTGTGTAAAGGTGAAAATGAAAATAAAACTGAAGCGGGGAGGGGGGCGGCGCCGGGCGCGATAAATCTCCGTCATTTCTGCCGGAGGCGGAATAGCCGGCGTGGGTGAGGGGAGTCCGGGGCCGGTCCGTGCCCGGGGCGGTGCCCTCGTTCCGCGATGCTGGTGGCGCTGGTGGCCGTGGCCGTGGCCGTGGCTGTGGCCATGGCTGTCCCCGCATTACGGCATCGTTTAATCCATTCCGCGGTGCGCCGCGTCGGGGCCCGGTACCGGCGGCGGCTGGAGGCTCTGGACAGCGATGTGCGGCTGAGGCAGGAGCGGCGGCTGCGGCGCCTGCTGGGCACCGGCACCGGCACGGCCGGCGGTGAGCGCGGGGCTGCGGGAAGCGCCGCGGGAAGGGGTCGGTCCCGTGGTTCCCTTCTCAGTTTGTGCCTCTCCCGGCAGGCTGGGAGGAGTTCCAGGAGCAGCATCCCTTGGGGCAGCCCTGTAAGGACGAGGCGCCGGCAGTTCCGCTTCCTCCACTGTATCTCTGGGCTTTGCTGCCCGGCTGCTGGGACACCGACCCCCGGCTGCAGGTACGGGAGCGGCGGGCGGCTGGGCGCGGATCCCGCAGGGTCTGCCCTCCTGACCCACCCTCTCTCGCAGGGCTCCCTGCTCTACCTGGATGCTCTCGGCGCCGCCTTTCCACGGGCTCTGACCCGCCGGGGCACGGCCGTGCTGCACTGGAGCCCCGGCTGTCCCCGCGCCCCGGCGGGGTGGCCGCTGCCCACCCTGTACTGCACCCCGGCCGCGGCCGCCGTGCTGCCCTCTCGGGCCGCAGCGCTGCGGCTGCAGCTGCTCTTCGCCCTGCGGCAGCGTGCCCTGCATGTGCTGGAGGCCGGGCTGGCAGCCGAGCTGCGCGACGCGCTGCTGACCCTGCGCACGGAATGGCCGCGGCTGGCGCAGGAGCTGGAGCTGGGCAGGCTGAGCCCCCAGCCCGGGCTGCCCGAGGAGCTGCGGGAGGAGCTGCAGGCGCTGCTGAGCCCTGCTGTGGCCCGGGCGGCCGAGCTCCGTGATCAGTGTGCCCACGGCTTTGAGGGCATCGTGCTGCGGCTGTGGCCGCGGCTGGAGGTGGTGGTGGTGAGAACGATGTGCGGCACAGAGCGGCTCTACTGCGACTCCCTCCGCCGGGCCGACTGCCGGGGGCTGCCCTTCTACTGCCCCTTCTACCAGGCAGCAGGAGGTGAGTGTCCCCAGGATGCTGGTTGTGTCCCCAGGGTGCCCACAGGGAGCTGCTGCCGTATGGCAGCACAGATTTCCCTGCCCCATCTCTGTGCTGCATTCCCTTCCTGCAACCTGAAAACACCTCAGTCCTGGCACCAGCAAAATTCTGCCCCTTGGAGAGGGGTGAGGTTTCTGTGGGTGAGCAGAGGTGTCTGGGGAGCTCACATTGCCACCTGCTGCCTCTGCCCAGCCCTGCTTGGTGTGAACCTGTGGCCAGCGGAGCCAGTGCCCCGATTCGTGCTGTGCCCTGACTGGGCTTTCTGCGAGTTCCTGCCCTGCCCGGCCAGCAAGGAGCCACGGACGGTGCTGCTGGATGAGCTCTGGGAGGGCCGTGAGTACGGGCTGGTTGTGACAGCCCAGCCAGGAGAGTACAGGTGCCTCCTCCCTGCTGTGTAGCCCTGGGGGGCTGCCTGCCCCAGCCCCGTGCACCCATGTCCCCCTGACACCCCCCTGCCCTGCAGGTGCCGTACTGGGGAGGTGCTGAAGGTGACAGGCTTCCACAAGCAGTGTCCTGTAGTGGAGCCTGTGCGCAGGTGAGGACGCCCCAATGCCTGTCCCTCACCTCAGGGAGCTGGGTTACAGGCAGGGTTTGACAGGAGGGTGCCAGTGACCCACCCTGTGTCCTTGCACCTCAGGGAGAGCCAGACACTGAGTGTGAGAGGTGAGAGCATCCCCGAGGAGCAGTTCTGCCAGAGCCTGTGCCGCACCCTGAGCCTGTGGCCGGGTGCTCGCCTTGTTGACTATGTCTGTGTGGAGAGCAGCCTGCTGGGTGAGTTCTTCTGAGCTGTCCAAATCCCCCTAAAAGTTTAGCTGGCACTGCATGGGGGTCTGCAGCCGATTCTGGCAGCTTTAACCTACTCGTGGTTCTGCTCCAGGTGACTCCTCAGGGCCCTGTGCCCCTCACTACGAGGTGTTCCTGGAGCTGCAGGGCCTGCGGGACCTGTCGGAGGTGCAGCGCTACAAGGTGAGCAGGACACGGGCTCTGCTCTGGGGCTGAAGGACACAGCTGGTGTGGCAGTGTGGCACCAGCACAGGCCCTCTCCTTGCAGCTGGACCAGTGTCTCCAGGAGGATTTCCCCGTCTACAAATCCTTCCGCTTCAAGGGCAGCATCGGGCCCCTGCGCCTGCACCTGGTGAGGCCCAGGAGCTTCACCCGCCTGCGGGAAGCACTGGGGTCCCCCGTGCCCATGCCCAGGGTCCTGCGTGAGGAGCAGCTGCTGCAGCTCATCCAGGGAGCAGTCATCTCCTAGGGCAGCCTTGGGACCCCGCAGCCCTTCCTGCCTGGCATGCACCCTCTGAGGAGGGGCCGTGTCCCTGGGGTGGGAGGGTGTGGGGACAAGGTGCTCATCCCCAAGGGCTTGCCTGAGTGGAGCAAATGGAGACGGTGAGCTTGACCGTGATCCGTGGCAGCAGCTGGCACCACTCAGTGCTGCTGTGGAGGTGGAGCAGGAGCTTGGGAGCCTCGGGGGGCAGCTGCAGGACCCCCTCACTCAGTGCCTTGGCAGCACCTGCAGCCACAGTGCAGTGTGTGCCTGTCCCAAGGGACACCACAGCCCATGGCTGATGCTCAGTGGAAACCTGCAGCAGCCGCAGGAGCAGGAGAGCCGTGCCTCATCACTGGGGCCTTGTGGCATTTTGTCCCCTGGCAGGGACACTGCAGGCAGGGCTCAGGGGGCTGCTGGTGGCAGGTGTCACAGGGCAGCCCCAGTGCATGTCCACTGGTTTAAGAGTAAGCTCCGGTGAGGGCTGCTTTTAATGCTTTGAAAACCAAATGCAAAATAAAGGAGGATTATCTTTTTGAAATAAATAAAGAACCGCACTCTGGGATTGATTTTTTTAGACTATTATTTTTAATCTTCATTAAAGAGATTGCTCAAGCAATCTGACTGCTCTGGGGGCTGAGGAGTTGCTGCTGTTCTCAGGCGTCCTGGGGAAGGGGCAGCCATGAATATTTAACCAGCTGAGCCCTCTGGGGGCACCAGGCTATTTGTGCCTTTGAGGCACATGTGTACCCTCGGGAGGGACTGGTCATTTCCCCTCCTGCTCATTAAGGGTTATTTCCAGGGCTGGTGAGGGCGTGTGGGGCACCTGCTGTACCGCAGCAGCTGCTGGTGGGCCGAAGATGATGTCTTGAGCAAGGCTCACACAAAGCAAAGCATCCCCCTCCAGGGATTAACCTGGCTGAGGCCTGCTGGAAAAACCTGGAGCAAAATTTCTGCTCCAGGTCGGGGAGCAGCTTTTCCTTGTGCTGGGAGCACCCCACAACAAAAGCCTGGAGCTCCGTGCGTGGCAGAGCCGCGCGGAGATCAGCGCTGGGCGGCTCTGCCTGCCCTGCCGTGCCTGGGTACCACCCCGGTGGGAGGGGAGGTTGCTGGGTGGGACCCGCTGGGCAGGGCCAGGCTGCCGAGCGCCCGGCTGGCTCTGGATGCCAGGCTGCAAGGTCGATTTGAGTGCCCAGCCGCAGGGAGCAGCTTGTTTGGGGTGCAGCCTCGTTTGTGCTGCTGCTACCAAGGCTGCAGGGTGCGGATGCCCGGCTCAAGGTGCCAGGCTGGGTTTGCGTGCCCGGCCGCGGGCTCGCCCGGGGTCCCACCGGGATGGGGCGGCTGCCGGGCCCGGGCGCTGCGGTGCTGGGCGGTGGAAGGTGCCGGTACCCGGTGCCCGGTGCCCGTCAGCTGCATCCCGGAGCGAGGGGGCCGCGCCGCCCCCATCCCCATCCCCATCCCCGTCCCCGCCGCGTCCCCGCCCCCGGCCGGGCCCGTCCCCTCCTCCCGGCCGCGCCGCCTCCCTCCCGCTCCGCCACTGAGCCCGCAGCGGCGGCGGCGGCGGGCGCAGGCTCCGGGCGCCCCGGGGCCCCGCGGCGGCCGCTGCCCTGAGGCCGCGGGGGATGGCGGAGGGGCCCCGGGGCGCTCCGCCGCCGGGCTCGCCCCGCCCCGCCGCGCCGCTGCCCAACGGGCCCCGCGGCGGCGGCGGCGGCGGCGGCGGCAGCCCCGGCTCGGGCTCGGGCAGCAGCAGCCGCGAGGACTCGGCGGAGCGGAGCCCCGCGCCCGCCGCGCCCCGGGCCAGCATCATGAAGGTGAGAGCCCCGCACCGGCAGCGCACCGGGCCGGCCCCCCCGCGCCCCGGGCCCGGCACCTGCGCAGCGCCGGGTACCGAGCCGAGCCCCGCGTCCCCCCGCACCGTTCTGTCCGCGCTCCTCGCTCCCCCGGTGCCCGTGCAGCGGCTCCGGGGAGCTGCAGAGCAGCCGCATGCCCGGGCGGCCGAGGGTCGCCACCTGCCCGCGGTGCTGCTCGCACCGGGACTGACACAGCGTCCCCGCGCCCTGCCCGGAGCCAGCGTCCCCAAGGGCACAGTCTGGCCCGGCCCGGCTCTGTGGAGCGTCCGTGGGTCGCGCTGTCAAGTGCCACGGCCACGCTGCAGCATCAGCCGCTCCCCTCAGGACACCCGTGGGTTCCCGTGAGGAGATGCCCGCTCCCTCCCCTCGAGCAGCTTCTGCTCTCCCGGGCTCTCCTGACAAACGCTGAGCCTCGGGCCTGGCCTGGCCAGCCTGCAGTCTGCTCCCGACACCCGGTGCTGCCGGGCCGTGCTGGGGCCGGGCTCCAGGGAGGGTCTCGGGGGTCTCCCACCTGGGTGGGCAGCGGATCACACGTGTGCTTTCCTAATGAACGCCCCTGATTGTGCTGATGCCAGCGCTACTCGCTGACACAATAGGTCACGTCCGCCCGGGACTCGCCTCCCTGCTCCCGGCAGCCTATTTTAAGCTGGGATTGCTCCGGTGCTATTAATACCCCGTGAGGGGGCTGTTTCCGTGGTGCCCCAGCCCCACAGTTCCGTCCCTGGGATCCAATTTCCTGGGCGAGCAGTGTCAGGACCCCGAGTTCTGCCCGGGCTCTCGCTGCAAACTGTTGCGGGGGCGGCCGGGATTGCCCACGCGGGGCGGGCACGGAGCTCTGCCGGTGCTGCTGCCGGGGCTCCGTCTGTGCCCGCCTTCCTTGGGGACATTGCCAGCGTCTCCTGCTCCTGCCGGGACGGAGCAGCATCCTTCCCTGCCCAGGGACCATCCGTGGGCACAGCGGGATGGGGATGGTGAAATCCCGCTCGCTGCCGGGCCGGGCGCATCGCTGTCACCACCTGCGTCACCGCGGGATGTGGCCTCACGTGAAGGCCGGGTGGCCCAGAGTCAGGGCTGACCTGAGGGAGGTCAGACCCGAGCAGTGTCCCCAGCTTGTGCTGATTCCTTGTGCACCTCCGAGCCCATCCGGGGCCTGAGAGGCAGCGGAGGCACTTGTGGGAAGAGCTGCCGGCTCTGTTGTTTTTTGGGATTTCCAGAAAAGGCTGGAGGAGTGAATCTGAAAGTGCGACTCGCAGGGGGACCTGGGGCAGCGGGGCTCAGAGCTGTCCCCTGCAGTGCCCCTGGCTAGAGGACTTGCTCTCTTCTTTCTTCAGCCTGAAAGCAGAGGGGGCTGGTGGTCCTGTGCGCTGGGAGGATGCTGGAGAGGGTATTGGATCTGCAGGATGTGTCCCTTCCCCAATATTGTCCCCTGAGCCCCTTTTCCATCATGTGCAATCCCCGGGAGCTCCGTGGTGCCTCTGCCGGGATCTGACTCCATGGCCCCTCGCCGGGAGTGGCAGCTGGTGCCGCGGGGGGTGGATGTGTCAGTCGCTCTCTTCTTGGCAGGGAACAAACGACAGAAAAGCCCTGACTGTGCCTGGTCTCCCACTGCCTCAGCTCCGGGGCTGCTGCCCGCCTGCACCCCTGCCCACGCTGCCCACACTGGGATAGGGGTGGTGGGGACACCCGGGACCTGGGGAATTCAGCTGCAGATGGATCACACCGCAGCCAGATCAAGGGGGATAAAGGGGAGGGAGGGATAACTGATGGGCTCCTCTCCATCCCCTGCTTTGAGAGCGGGTTGTGGGGCCGGTAAGCGTGGCTGTCACGTGGAGGCTGAGATTAGGGCAGCAGCACTCACCAGGGCACTAATGCAGGAGATAATTGGCTGAAGAGGTGCTTAACACACGCTGCAGAGCTGGGCAGGACAGGCAGCTGGGCTGGAACGTGCCCTCCGTGCGAGCCCACGCTCACCGCTGGCATCGTGGTTGGCATCGGTGCTGTGGTCTGTGCTTCGAGCCCTGCCTACTCCGTGCCAGCTCGGTGGCACCGTGAGCAGGATCCCTGCTCTGGCTGGAGCTCTGCCCTCTGTCTGGGGGTGTTCTGTGCTGTCATGGCCATGGGTGCCGTGTCCTCCTTGCTCCACTGCTGCCTTACCCATCCCCTGCTCCTGCTCCACCTCGCCCAGCACCTGTGGGCTGTGTGCCCTGGCTTGAAGATCCCCTGGCACAGCTGGGAAGGGGCTGCCAGGGAGCAGAGACTGTTGCCTGCCATCCCCCAGCTCTGCCCTCTGTCTGGGGGTGTTTTGTGCTGTCATTGCCGTGGGTGCCCTGTCCTCTTTACTCCACAGCTGCCTTACCCATCCCCTGCTCCTGCTGCGCCTCGCCCAGCACTTGTTGGGTTGAAGATCCCCTGGAACAGCCTGGAAGGGAGCAGAAACTGTTCCCTGCCATCCCCCAGCTGTGCCCTCTGTCTGGGGGTGTTCTGTGCTGTCGTGGCCATGGGTGCCGTGCTGGAAGGGGCTGCCAGGGAGCAGAGACTGTTCCCAGCCATCCCCCAGGCTGCGCTGAGGAGCGTAGGGCAGCTGCAGACGGGAAACTCCTCGCGTCCCCTGCTCGCTGCTCGCCCGTGCAGGGGGAGAAGCAGAACATAAATGCTGCAGGGCACTCCTGGGTTTGTGCCACACATCTGCACCCCAAAGCGCCGCACGGGCACCACATCCCCCGTGTGAGCCTGGCAGGGTGGGGGGCTGCAGGGAGGGCGTTGGGGCTCTCACCCCGAGCCGGGGTGCTCGGGGCACGGCTGGGGTGTGTCTGGCTGCCTGCAGCGGGCACAGCTGGAGCAGGTCCGTGCCGCTGGGTGCACGCAGGCCCCCCGCCCGTGTTTCCTTTCCGGATGGATTTCCTGTTTTCGGCTGTGGGGCCCGGTGCGGAGCGGCGCGGGGTGGGTGCGCCGGGCGGGGAGCGGAGAGGGGCGGGGGTCCGCGAGGGGCGGCCCCCGGTGCCCGTGGAGGGGCTGCGGCTGCCTCTCGGTGGGGCGCTCAGATTGCAGCGTGCAGGAATCGCAGGAAGCATCCGGCGTCCAGTGGTTCCCCGCAGGGCCGGCCGATGGCGGGACCTGCCGCTGGGCGCCCGCCGACCCGGGATGGCTGGCACCGAGGCAGAGCCCTGGAGCTCGGCCAGCTCCCTGGAGCGATCTGGCAGCGGGAGGATGCGAGCAGCCACCACATCCGAGCTCCAGGATGGGAGGATGTGCCTGGCTCTAGCAAGGGGCTGAGGGCTGGCGCTGGTTCCTCCTTCCCCGGGCATCCTTGGAGGATTCCCCGTTCCCTGGGGAAACTGTACATCCATTTGTGTGGCTTATCCAAATGCCCTTGGCTGTGGCTGCCTGACCCCGTGGGGCAGATCCCGACCCTCCAGACCAGGCATGGGATGTGCTGCCCTGTGTGGGAGCTGTGGAAGCTCTCAGAGCACTGGAGGGGGGCAACCCCTCACCTCCAACCTGGGCGGCTGAGCAGGACCTGCCCCTGACAGAGACACCACCAGATTAGAGGTGACTCACCATAATCTTGAAGAAGTGGATTAAATCTCCTCCTACTGTGCTACTTAATGAAATCCATCCCATAATACACGCCTGGCCCTGCTGTTCCCCCTTATCCCCTGCCAGCCCCGTGGCAGCTGGGTCCCCCCTCCCCGTGGGGAGGCAGGGCAGAGTGTGGGCACGAGGTGCTGGCAGCAAACAGCCCATGCCATGGTGACCCTGTCCTCTGTGGGACACGGCCGTGGCTGTTCCCAGCATGTGGCACTGGCAAGGCTGTCCTGCCCCACTCCTCACAGAAGAGTGGGGGGTCTCTCTTGGGCTCCCTGCTGGTGCATCACACGCTGGGTGTCTGATTTCCTCTTCTCCCCAGGCCAAGGAGACAGGGGCTGTGCTGCTTGGCTGTGCCTGCGAGGGTGAGCAAGCAGCGGGGAAGGATCCAGCTCAGGGCCGGGAGCAGGAAGGAAGGAAGGAAAGCAGAGTTAAAATAAGCCAGGCAATGAGCTGTGAGGGAAGCCAGGGCTGGAGCTGGCTCCCAGCCCCCAGAAGAGGGGCGGACTGGAGCGGACTGGGCTCAGTGTGGTGCTGGGGCACCCTGGGGCAGTGCTGGGGTGGGGGCACCATGGGCAGGAGGATGCCAGGAGCAGAGGGGCGGACTGGAATGGACTGGGCTCAGCGTGGTGCTGGGGTGGGGGCACCATGGGCAGGAGTATGCCAGGAGCAGAGGGGTGGACTGGAGCACACTGGGCTCAGTGTGGTGCTCGGGCAGTGCTGGGGTGGGGGCACCATGGGCAGGAGGATGCCAGGGGCAGGTGGGGCGTGTGCTGCTGCCTGGCTGTCCCTGACTGATGGCTCTGCCCCTTTCCCACCCTGGCAGGATGGCTCTCGGCAGCGGCCCCCACACAAGAAGAAGACAGTGTCCTTCAGCTCCATGCCCAATGACCGCAAGATCAACAGCACAGCTGCCTGCATCTCCCTGATGCTGGAGGGCTGCGAGCTGAAGAAGGTGCGCTCCAACTCGCGCATGTACAGCCGCTTCTTCGTGCTGGACGCCGACATGCGCTCTGTGCGCTGGGAGCCCTCCAAGAAGGACTCAGAGAAGGCCAAGATTGAGATCAAGTCGGTCAAAGAGGTGAGGGTGGGCAAGAAGACGCCAGTCCTGCGCAGCAATGGGCTCTCTGATCAGTTCCCCGATGAGTGCGCCTTCTCCATCATCTACGGGGACAACTACGAGTCCCTGGACCTGGTGGCCAGCTCGGCAGATGTGGTGAGTGCCTGGGTGATGGGGCTGCGCTATCTGGTGTCCTACGGGAAGCACAGCCCTGAGGCGCCCGGGACTGGCCACCCCAGCCTCCGGACGTCCTGGATCTCCTCCGTCTTTGACCTGGCTGACCTGGAGAAGTCTGGCCGCATCCCCGTGTCCCGGGCTGTGCAGCTGATCAAAGCACTCAACCCTGGCATGAAGACCTCCACCATCGAGCTGAAGTTCAAGGAGCTGCAGAAGGCCAGCGAGCGTCCTGGCACGGAGGTGGCCTGCGACCTCTTTGTGGAGGCATACTGCGAGCTCTGCACCCGCCCTGAGATCTTCTTCCTGCTGGTCCAGTTCTCCAGCAACAAGGAATACCTGGGTGTGAAGGACCTGCTGATGTTTCTGGAGGTGGAGCAGGGCATGGAGGGGGTGACAGAGGAGAAGTGCTTGGAGATTGTCAGCAAGTACGAGCCCTCCAAGGAGGGCCGGGAGAAGGGCTACCTGGCCATCGACGGCTTCACACGGTACCTGCTCTCTGCTGACTGCTCCATCTTCGACCCCCAGCACCGCAAGGTCTGCCAGGACATGGCTCAGCCCCTCTCCCACTACTACATCAGCTCTGCCCACAGCGCCTGCCTGCTGGAGGACAACTTCTGGGGCCGCTCAGACATCAGTGGCTACATCAGCGCCCTGGGCCTGGGCTGCCGCAGCATCGAGCTGGTGCTGTGGGACGGCCCCGATGGTGAGCCCGTGGTCTACACCAGCCCCTCGGCCGCCTCCTGCGTGCCCTTCCGTGCCGTGGTGGGGCTGATCGACCAGCACGCCTTCACTGCCTCGGCCTACCCCCTGATCCTGTGCCTGGTGGTGCGCTGCTCGGCCCCCCAGCAGCGCCTCGCTGCCCAGTGCCTGCGCAAGACCCTCGGCGAGAAGCTGTACCTGGAGCCCCCCAACCCCGTGGCCTCGTACCTGCCCTCCCCGGAGGAGCTCAAGGGCCGCATCCTCATCAAGGGCAAGAAGCTGCCGCCCACCTGCGAGGACAGCGAGGGCGAGGTGTCGGACGAGGAGGAAGGCTGGGAGCTGGCGCGGAGACTGGGCCAGGAGGACCGGGAGGCGCCGGAGGGAGGCGGCCTGCGGCGGGTGCGCCTCAGCCGGGAGCTCTCAGAGCTGGTGAGCCTCTGCCAGGCTGTGCCCTTCCAGGACTTTGAGAGCTCCAGGCGCGGGCAGCGCTACTGGGAGATGTGCTCCTTCAGCGAGGTGGAGGCGGGACGCTTCGCCAACGAGTGCCCGGCCGAGCTGGTCAGCTACAACAAGCGCTTCCTGTCCCGCATCTACCCCAGCCCCATGCGCATCGACGCCAGCAACATGAACCCCCAGGACTTCTGGAAGTGCGGCTGCCAGATGGTGGCCATGAACTACCAGACACCAGGGCTCATGATGGACCTGAATGCAGGCTGGTTCCGGCAGAACGGCGCCTGTGGCTACGTCCTCCGCCCGGCCATCATGCGGGAGGAGGTTTCCTACTTCAGTGCCAACGCCAAGGACTCCCTGCCCGGCGTGCCAGCCCAGCTCCTGCACCTCAAGGTCATCAGCGGGCAGAACCTCCCCAAGCCCAAGGGCTCGGGGGCCAAGGGGGAGGTGGTGGAGCCCTACGTGTGCGCTGAAATCCACGGCATCCCGGCCGACTGCGCCGAGCACCGCACCAAGACCGCCCTGCAGAGCGGGGACAACCCCATCTTCGACGAGAGCCTGGAGTTCCAGATCAACCTGCCCGAGCTGGCCGTGCTGCGCTTCGTGGTGCTGGACGACGACTACATTGGGGACGAGTTCATTGCCCAGTACACCATCCCCTTTGAGTGCCTACAGCCCGGCTACCGCCACGTCCCCCTGCAGTCGCTGGCTGGGGAGCCCCTGCCCCACGCCACCCTCTTTGTGCATGTGGCCATCACCGACCGCCGTGGCGGGGGCAAGGGGCACCGCCGGGGGCTGGCGGGGCGCCGGGGCCGCCGGGTCAGGGAGTACACCTCCACCAAGGCCACCGGCATCAAAGCCATCGATGAGGTCTTCAGGACGGCCACCCAGCCGCTGAGGGAGGCCACGGACCTGCGGGAGAATGTGCAGGTAGGGCCCTGCAGAGGCATTGGAGGACTTGGGTTCTTCAGGGGAGGATGGGGCTGTCCCCCTTTTCCTGGGGGATGTGAGAGAGGAGTGAGGAGCAAAGAGCTTTGGGAAATGAGGGTGTTCCTGGGTGTCCTCCCAGCTGAACTCCTGACACTGGGCAATGCTCTCTGCAGAATGCATTGGTGTCCTTCAAGGAGCTGTGTGGGCTGACACCCGCTGCCAACATGAAGCAGTGCATCCTGACGGTGTCCACGTGGCTGCTGCACAGTGACAGCGCGCCCAGCGTCACCCTGAACCTGGCAGAGCAGTACCCACCCATGGAGGCCCAGGGCCCCATCCCCGACCTGCTGCGCAAGGTCCTCACCGCCTACGAGACGGTAAGTGCCACCCTGCCAGGGCCTGGCTCCTTGGGGACGCTCCCTGGCATCACTGGCACTGGGACCAGCACCCACTGCTGCTGCAGGTTCTATGGGATGAACCTGAGTAGGTTTTATGGGATGAACCCAGGCAGGTTTTGTGGGATGAACCCAGGCAGGTTTTGTGGGATGAACCCAGGCAGGTTTTGTGGGATGAACCTGAGTGGGTTTTATGGGATGAACCCAGGCAGGTTTTGCGCGGTGAACCTGGGCAGTTTTTATGGGGTGAACCTGAGTAGTTTTTGTGGGATGAACCCAGGCAGGTTTTGTGGGATGAACACAGGCAAGTTTTGTGGGATGGATCACAAGGTCCAAGGATGGGGAACCCTGAACTCACTGTACCCATCCTGGGGCAGGGGGCTGCATGGTGGCTGCCCAGGGAGGAGTCTTGCCTAAGCACAATCCTGCCCTGATCAGTCTGACCCTCAGACACTGCAGCCTCTACTCTGTGCCTTGCCCTGATCCCACCAGGTGGGAGAAATCCCATTAATAGCCGCAGCCAGAGCTGCTTCCTTCTTTTGTGTTGAAGGGAACCTGGCCATTGGCCACGTGCTGCTCACACCATACCCGTGGGGTGGGAAGGGCCGGACCCCAGGCACTGTGCTGGCTCCAGGGGCATCCCCTGCTGAGCCCTGTGTCCCCATCCACCTGGCGTGGGGACACAGGGCCAGGGCTGCCCAGCTGCTCACGTTGCCCCTCTCCCCAGATGATCCAGACCAGCAGGACCCTGATCGAGTCTGCCGACGCCGTGTACGGGAAGCTGATCCAGGCACAGCAGGCAGGTGGGTCCTGGAGGGCAGCCCCAGCTCCACCACGGCTCTGGCACGTCCTGGGGGGCTCAGGGCTTCCTGCACCGGGGCAGGCTGTGGGTGGGTGGGCTGCAGAGCTGTGTGGTAGGGAGCAAGCAGAGTGGGGGAGGCTGATGAGGAAGCGGGGAAGAGTCATTAGCTGTCAAACGCCAGAACATAATTAGTGCCAGAAATAACAGGCTGGGGCTGACAGCAGAAATGGCAACTGAGTGTTAAGACTTCCCTAACACATGGCAGAACCCACACAGGCAGGTGCTGCTGCTGCCTGCCCTGGCCCTCCCTGCAGGTGCCCCCACTCTGGGACCTCTGGCCCCACTGATGGCTGGGACCCCACTGGGATAGCCCCCCCCAGCTCCAGGGTCTTGTGTGGGCTCCCTGTGGGGCTGGGAGAGCGTCAGGAGCTGGAGAGGCTTGGGAAGAAGGAGAGAGCCCTGCTCTGCTGTCCCTGCCATGCCAGCCCTGCTGCCGTGTTTGTTCCCTGCCCATGCTGCAGACGGAAATCTCCCCAAACTCTTGGCCCAGCTCTGCCATTGCTGCCAGCCCTGGGGGAGTGGAGCAGCGGGGCACAGGCTGCTGCAGGGCACAGATTGGTGCTGTGCCCTCCTACATTGCAGGAGCAGAGGCATTCTGGGCTGTGCAGCCCCTCGGGGTGGTGGCAGCAGCACTTTGGCAGCTGCATCCCCCAGCCCCGTGCCCTGGTGGTGCCTGCTTTCACCCCGGCCGTGCTGGGGACGAGCTGCTGTGGTGCTGGTACCCGGCTGGCAGGAGCTGGGCCCCGGGGAGCTGCAGGGCTGTGGGCGGGCTGATTGGCAGCGCCGGGGCGAGGGAGCTGCGTGGGAGCCCTGGCGTGGGCCCCGAGCCGCTGCTGCGTCACCAGGGGTAAATATAGCACCCACTCCGGGGGTGGCACAGCCATGGGGGGCTCTGAGTGCCCCCAGATGGGCCATGGAGTGCAGGAGTTGTGCTTCTGCCCAGGGGCTTCACTGCCCTGCCAGACATTGTGGTGTCTGGGTCTAGAACAGCCCCAGGGTGCAGCCGATTGTGGTGCTGGGATGGTGGGGGGGTCCCATCATTTGAGGTGTGGAGGATTCTTGTGGCTGCTGGGGCAGTGGGGAGCCCACCCAGCCTGCAATCCCATGGTGGGCAAAGGGCATCCCTCTGGCTTGGTCGCTGTTGGCCAGGGGTGGTGGCTGCCCCCATGCCAACGTCCCTGAGCCCCTGTGCCGTCCATCAGGGATGGATTTCCACAAGGAGCTGCACCGCATCGAGACCAAGGAGGGGCTGCGGGGCCGCAAGCTGCAGAAGGCGCTGGAGAGCTTCGCCTGGAACATCACTGTCCTCAAGGTGAGCGGCGAGGGCTGCGGGGACAGCCCTGCCCTGCCCTGCTCTGCCCCGCTCTGCCCACCCTTCCCCTTCCCCTTCCCCTTCCCCTTCCCCTTCCCCTTCCCCTTCCCCTTCCCCTTCCCCTTCCCCTTCCCCTTCCCCTTCCCCTTCCCCGTCACCTCCTGTCCCCACAGCCCGATATCTCGTCCCCAGGGCCAGGCTGACCTCCTCAAGCACGCCAAGGCGGAGGCTCTGGACAACCTGTGGCAGATCCACAACGCGGGCCAGTCCTGCGGCATCGGCAGGAACGGCTCAGCCTCGCCCGAGCCCTCGCGGCTGCCGGCCCCGCTGGAGCCCATCCCCGAGACAGACGGAGGCGGCGACCCCGCGTCCTGCTGACCCCGGCCCGGGGCTCGGGGCCCGGACTGAGCAGCCCTGGGCGCAGGGACTGGGAGCAGGGAGCCCCAGCCTGCCTGGGCAGGGTCTGTGGGCTGGGTGCCCTGCGCTGCTGAGCTTGGGGAGAGATGTCCCTGCTCCCTCGTGCCCTGCCGAGCTCCCAGAGGACTCATCCATCCCCTCCATCTGATTCTGGAGCCAGATCTCTGCTGAGGGGCCAGTTGGGATGCTGGTACCCCAGTGCCCGTGTGCATGTACTCCCAGTCTGCTGTGCCAGATGCCACTTGGAAAAGCAGCTCCTGCCCACCCTCCCCAGGGCTGCGGGTTTGGCCTCCACCAGCCCTGGGGAAAAGCTGGCTGGCAGAAGGATCGTGGCTGCTCCTGTCACCTCCACAGCATCCCTGGGGTCCCCACCATGCAGAGGGGCTGGGAGGCTCTCTGGTGCAGCAGATGTAGGGCCAGGCTGTCCCTGGACAGCAGATGTGGCTGCTGGCATCAGGGAAATGTTTGGGTTCATCCCCAGGGCAGAGGAGTTGAGCACAAGCAAAGGCTGGAGGTGCTCTGGGGTCAGGCTGGGGAGCGTTACAAAGAGTGCCAGAGCCTCCCTGGTGCCCTGTGGCTCCCCCTGTGCCAGGCACAGTACCACGATGGGATGGTGTCACCAAAGGGGATGGAGGGTGGCACTGGTACAGGACCCTGGTGGCACCGGGTACAGGACCCTGGTGGCACTATCCCTCCCTGGCACCGGGTACAGGACCCTGGTGCCACTATCTCTTCCTGGCATTGGTACAGGACGCTGGTGGCACTGTCCCTCCCTGACACAGGACCTTGGTGGCACTATTCCTCCCTGGCACCAGCCGAGCACAGGGTGACAGCTGCCCACGGCTCCCCACGTCAGTCGGGGAGCTGTGCAGCTGCTGGCACCCCTTTGTTCGGGGGGTTAATTAGCCTAACCCTTTGTTCGGGGGGTTAATTAGCCTAATGGGGCTGTGAGCAGCGGCCAGCGCTGACCTTCACCCCTTTGTGCCAGCCCAGCAGCACAGCCCGTGGGCAATTATGGCCTCATTAGTGCCAGGCACCCCTTGCAGTGAGCACCCTGACAATGGGGAGCTGCAAATGAGGGGAAAGGCCTGCATGGTCTCCGGGCTACCGCGTCTCCCGGACACCCGCTGCTCCCGCTGGCCCAGGTATTTTTGGCAGCCCCATTGTGCCGGGCCCTATAAAGGGGCGGTGGCAGTGCGGGGTGCTGTGCTGCCGATGGGACATGCCCCAGAGCTGCTCGGCCACATGAAGACCCCAGCAAGGATGGAGGTGCCCAACAGCAAGGTGGGGCTGGGGGGCTGCAGCCCCTGGGGTTGGGTGGGAGGTCAGGATGTTGGGCTGGGGGCGTGGGAGGGCCTGGCTGGTTTCTTGGGAAGCTCCGAGTGTGCAGCAAATCCCTGGGAATCCCTGACTGATGAGGGGAATGCTCGGGAGGGAGCTGGGCGTGCAATTCCCGCAGCATGGGTGCTTTCAGGGCTTGTCCTGTAGCACTGGGCAGTGAGAGGAGGGAGTTTGTGAGCTGGAGCAGGGCAGGGGTGCAGTGAGCACACCCACATCTGGCTGGACACGGGTGAGGTGCAGGGCAGTGAAGGGTGAGCACACCCACATCTGGCTGGACACGGGTGAGGTGCAGGGCAGGGATATGGTGAGCACACCCACATCTGGCTGGGACACAGGTGAGGTGCAGAGCAGGGATATGGTGAGCACACCCACATCTGGCTGGGACACAGGTGAGGTGCAGGGCAGTGAAGGGCGAGGCTCCAGGTGCACCTCGGGTGTGGGGCTGAGGCAGGAGGGCGGGGGGCAGTTGAACACCGCAGAGAGGGGACAGTCGTGGGTCGGGCAGTCCCCATCCCTGCCCTGTCACTGTCACTGCCCTAACGCTGCCCGTTCTCTGGCAGCCCCAGCGAGCTGCCTGCCTCCTGCTGCTGCTCCTGCTCTGCTCCCTGGCCGCTGCCCGGCAGAACCTGCCCCACTGCTGCCGGCAGAAAACCTGCTCCTGCCGCGTCTACGACCTCCTGCACGGCATGGGCAACCACGCCGCCGGCATCCTCACGCTGGGCAAGAGGAAGAGCGTCCCCCTGGCTTTCCAGAGCCGCCTCTACCGCCTGCTCCACGGCTCCGGCAACCACGCTGCGGGCATCCTCACCATGGGCAAGCGCGGGCAGCCCTCGGGCACCGCCTGCCCCGATGCGTTGGGCTGCCCTGCGGGCACGGTCACCCAGCCCACAGCGGTGCCACGGGGCGCTGCCACCAGCCCTGAGAGCCCCAGGGAGTGCCAGGGACACTCAGGGAAGGACCTGAGCGCCAGCCAGGGAGCTGCAAGGAGCTTTTATTGAATGGGATGGGGGCAGCGGGACACACAGCCGAGCTCGGTGTAAATAGCACTTTTAGATACCTCCTCCCTGCCCTGGCCCTGGCCCAGCCTGCTCAGGGCACCGCGGGCACCGCGGCCTTTTACAATAAATGGTAGCCTGATGTCAGCCGGCTCTGCTGTGTCTCTGGGGAGGGTCGGGCGGGCACAGCTCGGTGCGGGCACAGCTCGGTGCGGGCACAGTTCGGTGCGGGGACAGCTCGGTGCGGGCACAGCTCGGTGTGAGGGGAGCTCGGTGCGGGCACAGCTCGGTGCGGGCACAGCTCGGTGTGAGGGCAGCTCGGTGCGGGCACAGCTCGGTGCCGGAGCGAGTTGCTTCCTCCGCGGGGCTGGGACTGGGCTCCTGAAGCGCTAGCCGCGGCGCTGCCCCGGTGTGTGCCCGTGCGCGGTGCCAGGACAGAGTTTACCCGAGGTGCGGCGCGTTCCGCTCCGTCTGCAGCCCCCGCGCACCCGACAGGGCCGGGGCTGAGCGGCTCCCGAGACCGGGCGGCTCCCGGTGCCACCAACCCCGAGCGCCCCCGGGCCAGCCCGCCGTGCCCGCGGGTGCCCGACGGTGCCGAGGCCCCTCCCGGTGGCGGGGCGGGGCGGGGGCGGGGCGGGAGCCCCGGGCGGGCCGGGATCAGCCCGCGGTGCTGCGGAGGGCCCGGGGGCGGCGGAGGCAGCCCGGCCGGTGGGGCGGGCCGGGCCGGCCGGTGGGGCGGGACGATGCCGGTGATGAAGGGGCTGCTGGCGCCGCAGAACACCTTCCTGGACACCATCGCCACCCGCTTCGATGGCACACGTAGGGCTGCGACGGGACAGGGGAGGGGCCGTGGGGGAAACCGGGTGGGGGAAACCGGTGCTCGGCAGGAGACGGGAACGGGATGGGGAGCGCCCGGCACCGCTGACCCGGTGCTCGGCCACCCACGCGCTGTACGGGACGGTCCCGTATTGGGCTCGGTGCTCCGGTACTCCCGTGCCCGTGTCCCGGGCCGCCCCCGGTGCCGCTCAGCACCAGGGACAGATCCCGGTGCCTGCGGTAGCACCGGAGAGGGAACGGTCGGTCCCAACACGCCCGGGATGACCCAGGGATCCATCCCCCAGATCCCCGACCCGGGATCCCCAGGCCCTCGTCCCGTGCCCGGGCAGTGCCGGTGTCCCCGGGCGCTGAGCTGCTCTCGGTGTCCATGTGCCGGGCCGGGATGGGTTGAAGCCGGGATGGGTTGAAGCCAGGATGGGTGATACCCGGTGCCACATGCCACCAGCACTGCTGGCACCATGAAGCCACCCAGGGATGGGCAGTGCTCATGACTGATCTCAGCTTTCCTTCAAAAACACCTGCAGCAGGGGTATCCCGGGCCAGCTGCCTGCCAGTCTGAGCATCTCCTCCCTTGCTGGGAGTGACTGGCAT